>NW_022196478.1:0-62840 GCF_008641045.1 Pistacia vera
TCTTTCTTAATGGTCCTTGCCTCTGTTGACCATGCTTTATCCAAATCATCAAGGTTGGTCAAGCTTGTCATGTTTTTGTCATAATGTTTACACAAGGATGATGTTCCACGTAATTGAATTATTACCTGTCTCCATTCTTTGCTTTCATCTTGTTGATTGACATGGTGTTCCGGATGCTGGTCATGGGTTTCATCAACTGTTGGAAGGTTTGGAGCTGAGCATAGCATCCATCTTGATTTTTCTATGCTATTTCTTTGTTAGCATACACAACCGCGTATGTTTTATATCTCATATTTAAGGCTTTGGCCACCATGTTCAAATTAATGTTTTTTTTACAGTTGTTAAAAATACAGCAGCAAAAAGGAAAAGCATTAAAAAAAAAACAAAAAACAAAAAAAGAATAACCACAACATAATATGAGTTGGTCATTGTTAGTGAAAGCATGATGATGGGCAGTTTAATAAATATCTTATTACTAGTTTACCAGATGTTAAATGCAGCGATACTAGTAGACTAAAATGATATAGAGAGGCTTAGTGCACCTTTGATGGGAGTCCCTAACAAGATGAACCAGGGAGAAAAATCGCATGATTCCGAAATTGAATATTTTATGTAAATTCTCATTCGGGATTCTAAGTTTCAGGGCAAGCAACAAGTTGAGTGAAGTGGTTACCAGGCTGCTGACCTCTTTGAGGCTCATCTTGAGGGGGTGGGGAAGGTATAAAAGTTGATGGCATTTGCTCCATGTCCTCTTCAATGTCAAATCTATCACACCACCCGGAAAAGCATAATTATAGATATCTATAAAAAAGTGAATAATATAATTTCAAGGAAATCCCAAATAGAGGATGAAAAGAGATCACTTGAGGCTCCATGATACTCTTGAAACATCAACTGCTTTGCTTGTTCTCAAATTAATGTTGTTACCCATAAAATATTTATCTAACAATGGGTCTTTAACTATATAATGAGAGTTAACGTAACAATCAGCAATGTTAACCTATCATGGATGGAAATCTACCTTTCAAACCGATAGAACATGTTGTTGTTAGCCTGATGGGAATCAAAACGGTCAGACAAGGTGATATTATCAACATCAACTGAGAGAGAAGATAAAATGTTAGCATGAAGGGAATAATTGGATTCTGGTCCAGTTATGTATGCCCATGGTGATAATTAATAATTAGGGAGGGAAAAGTTAAGTTTTACAAAAATAACCTTGATGGAAGTTTTGCAACGGATCCTCCTCTCCTATATCGTTGTGAACATAAGTTTCATCCAAGTCATCCAGCCGCTGACACAAAATGCAAGAAATTTAAGTGGTATAATATTTTTTGGCAATTATTCCACGAAAGCTTTTGAACACTAATGTCCAAAAATTCATTCTATTTTGGTTTGTTTATCCGCATAGTTTAGTGTCTCATACATGGGCTTCTACCTAACTGGGGACTCTTGAAATTGAAAAGATGAAAATGCTGAGGATGAAAAATTTCTTTTTATCTCTTCCGGATATCATAAAAACTCAAACAAAGCCAACAAGAATTTTGAAGGGACCTTCTCAAAGAACTAACAAGTTCTCAAAGGCATCTCCTAAATTTATAAACAAGCAAAATTATTGAAAGGATACTAATAATTGCACCGTTTAAAGAAAATTTAGTCTAAAAAACTGAGGTAAGGACATTTTTGGTGAAGCTTAGATAGGAAGAAGTCTATATTTGACATGTAAGCTATTTCTGTTACCCCAAAAGCAGAGGAATTATAAGAATTCATTTTGAAGCCTAGTGTTCGTCTATCCTACATCTTGAGCAAAACTTGACAGGGTAAGAAACCACATTTTATAACCCTGATCTTTAATGACTAGGATTTTGCACTCGAGCCTTGAATACACACATAACTTTTTTGTTTTTTGGTCTGACTATTGCATCAATGGGTAATCGGGTTCATTGATCAAACACATCTCAATCACACAAAAAGTTTCTGCAACAGTTTTTAAAGTGTTTATAAATGTGCTATTACAACTTAGTAACTTACCATTGCACAGAAAGTTGTTTGTTGGAACTCCATCTCAGCGTTTGAGAAATTAAGGGAAGGCTCAATATCCTCAAAATCTGTCTCTCGATTCTCAGGCAATGTAATAGTTTTTTTCCTAAAAACATGAAAATCAACAATCAATAGCAACAACAACATTTCTATAACAAATTAAATGGTTTTGCCATAAGAGTAAATAACCAGTAATGTTCATTAGGTCTCTTATCTGCCGTTTCAAATACAAACAAAATATTTTTTAACTCTGGAAACAAGAAGCATCCATCAACAAAGAATGTGCAGAGAGTATTTGCTACTGAAAATATTACCCATTTGTTCGGCAATTATTCACAGAACCTAACGAATAGCTTTAAGCCAGAATTATTTATTTTTCAAGATTTTGATGAGAACAGTCGTAATAAACAACTTATGATATCTACTTGGTGAAATTAACTAAATACATATAGTTCAATAAGATTTTAAATTCTAATTTGGAACAAAGAAATGTCTCTCTTTTAACTGTATAAAGCAAACAAGAATGTCTATATATTCACCAATACTTCCAAAAGGCTACGTTAGAATATCTAATTCCGATGGTACCAACTCCACCTAAATGTTAAAGTAAAACACACAGATATTATTTAACCTTGTGAGTCATTAATTTTTTCAAAGGATGCTTTAACCTTTTCATCCACCATATACACATTTAACTCAAAACAATACTCTTCTAATCCTTACGTGTGCTGTTTCAATTTGCAATTGTAAGTTAGCTCCAATGAAATGGGTCATGTTTTGTTGCCTATAGAACATCCCTTCCGCATCAGTTTCACTACACTGAATTGTATTCTAAACTTTAGTTGGTTAAATTCACAAGCTGAAACCACGAAATATTTGTAACAACTTTCAGGGCTAGCTGCTTACCCAAGATCAACTCAGTTGAAATAACTTAAAACAATAATATGATGATGATGATAACCATCTGGTTGTAAAAATTCTGAAACTACGCCGTTTCGTTTTGTTTATTTTATTTATTTATTTATTTTTTTTAATGCTAAAACCAAATTGAGCTGATAGTCAAGAAGAGAAATGGTTAGTGGTTACTTGGCTTGTGATTTTCCTTTGGGGAGTACCGTTGGATCTGCAGCTGCTTTTACCTTCCATGCTTCATTCATTTCTACCTAAAACCATTAATCACCGAAGTACACATAGTTCAAACACTAAACATTGCTACTGATAAGTGATGAACAAATTGAACGAATATATAAAAAATTTCACGAAATTTACCAGGAGTCGATTAACATCATCTGTAAAAACAAACAAACAAACAAAAAAGTATAAAAAAAGGCATTGCATATTCAAAAAGTTCTTATTCACAGATTCTAAACAGTAAGCTGAATATTTAAAAGAATTACCATAAAGGAGTTTCACTTTTCTTTCGTACACAATCACAACTCCACCTGAAAAAATAAAATAAATACGTATATGTGATTGGCTAATTTAAACGGTCGATGGAAATATGAAGTGAAAAATTAAAAACAGAGTTAATAATATGTTAATTACCCATGAGAATTCCAGAGAGTCTCAAAGCCAAAGGAACTGGTGGATTCAAAATCTCTTCACTGCAACATACACACACATAAAAAAGAAAAAAAGATTTAATGAAATTAACTGAGCTCGTAAATGCCAAACAGAGTAAGAACAGATATACAAATAAAGAAATAGCAAATTAAATAACTATAACCAGATTTGGATGATGTTAAGCTTCTCCAGCTTCTTTCGATTCATTTTCGCTCTCATAGTTGCAGCCATCCTTCATTGAAATTGAAATCATGTTCATTNTTTTTTTTTTTTTTTTTATGACCAGGAGTGTCCGGGTCAGCTTATATGCAATTCAACTAATCCCCCAAGACCTTGGAACTACCGACCAAGCAAGAGTTCCAGTGGCTATCCTTATTAGCAACTGAGGAAAAACTCAAACTCAAGACCTCTTGAATAATACACTCAATAATCTCTATCAAACCACTCGGTCATCTAGAAATAGTTAATTTTTTTACCTATAAGTGATGTTCATAAAAAGAAGAAACTAATTGAGTTTCTTTTGTAACTTTTTTCGAACTTACGAAAGTAACTTGATAATAAAATATGTAATCATATAATCATAATCCTGATTATAAAAGCAATACTAAAGTAAAAAAACTAAAAACCCAAGTAGGACCTAAAGAGAGGGGACAAAAGGACCACAAAATTAAGGTGAAAACTACAACATATGATATGTCTAAATCATGTCATGTGGCAACAATTTGGAGGAAACTCTAGGAACCATTTCTTGCCTCCACCTTTGAGGATGACTAAACTTGAAATTTTGGAAACATCTTGTATGAAATTCAATGCATCAATTTGGGTCCACTTAATAGGAATTTATGGAGTTTAAAAATAGGATTTTTGTTCTTATTCTTCTACTTGAAGAAAAATCACGAGAGAAAGAGAAAGATTATCTCATTTTATTATATAAATATATAATTTTATATAGGATGTATGATCTCCGTACAGATAACAAAGATTGGTAACGTTGAATATAAGATTTATGATGAAAATCATTTGAGCCAACACTTCCTCGCAAGGAAATCGAACCCTTGATCTAGCACTGATATTGTTAGGAATAAATGTTTATTATTGGATCCTGTTGATGTTTGATTTTGACACTAACGACTCGCACATGTAAAGTGTTAAATAGCTCTTAGAAATTACACGTGAATGATTTATGAGAAGTGTTTATGGTGCAGAGATTATATATGTTTGCAGAAACATAAATAATAGATTGACAAGAGAGATTTTTATAGTGGTTCGGATGCTTAAAGCGAATCATACATCCACTGTTATTTTATTATTCTCTGGCTATTTTTATGATATTGCCTGTATGGCGTACAAAGAATGGAGAAATGCTTTGTTTATAGAGAAAAAATAATAAAACTCAAATGTTTGTCTAGCTCTCATATGCCCAGCCAGCCCATTTTTCACGAAAAGAGGTGTCTTTGAAGTCAATGTAATGAATGCTTTTGCAAGTTGTCTTGACACGTGGGGACCACTCCTTAATCCTTATCTTAAAATAGGATAGGATTGATATAAAATATCTCTTGGAGGCGGTTTGGGTTGTTGACAGCTAATGTCACCTTATCTCCAAGTGTTGATTGAACTTTGATTGATGGTGCTGACATTAGTGTGTATTTTTGGCACAACAGAACACCCCCCCCCCCCCCCCCCCCCCCCCCCCCCCCCCCCCCCCCCAAAATGACTGTCGCACTATAGGCTACATTCTCGAACTGAAGAGCTCGAACTATGCCTGGTGTAATCGATGCTGAGAGCTAAGATTGCAATCTGAGAGCTTGGAGCGATCCAAAGCTAAGCACGATCTGAGAACTAACATAAAATGTCCAGTAGATGAATTCTTGGAGAGAGCTAACATCAGAAGCCCAAACGCACGGCTTAGAGGCCTTAAACGGACAAGTCAATTAAAAACAGTCATAACTTTTGATCCGGGAGGAGTTTTGGAGTCCGTATGATATCCACGGAAAGCTCGTTCCGAGCTCTACGTCGTGGAAATAGGGGAACCTAGTTGGGGCCATGTTCGAGACCAAAATCCACTATTTTGGCATGTTTCTGGGCTGTTTTGAGTTTTCTACATGTTTTTCTGACGTTGGCAACTGGTCGCGACCTGAGAACTGATCATGATCTGAGAGTTGAGAAAACGACCTGAGGCTGTTCACAATCTTAGAGCTGAGAGCTAATTACGATTTGAGAGCTAGGAGCTGATCACGATCTGATAGGGGCTTAACCTGAGAGCTTGAGGCGTGCGATCTGAACGATCAACAGTGTGCGATCTCAAGCAAATGAGCGAGCTTATGAGCTCGATCAAAGAGCATAAAAAGCTTTGATCTGAGAACTCGAGAGCTCTTTGTGATCTGAGAGCACGAGGAGTTCGATCAAAAAGAATAAAGCTTAATCTAAGAATAGAAGAAGTTTGATCAGAAAGCGCGAAGCTTGATCTGAGAACAGAAGAAGTTAGATCAGAAAGCGCGAAGCTTGCTCTGAAAACAGAAGAAGTTTGATCATAAAGCACAAAGCTTGATCTGAGAACAAAAGAGGTTCGATTAGAAAGCACAAAGCTTGATCTGAGAATAGAAGAAGTTCGATCAGAAAGCACGAAGCTTAATTTGAGAACACAAGGAGTTCGATAAGAAAGCGCAAAACTTGATCTGAGAACTCGAGATCAGCGATCTAGGTGCTCGGAAGCACGATCTGGCCGCTCAGAAGCGCAATCTAGCCGCTCGAAAGCGCGATCTAAATTATTTGAACGCATTATCTCAACGATCTTGAATGTGCGATCTGGATGATCTGAGCATGCGATTTGTGATTTGACCACACGATCTGGGTAATCTGAGCGTGCGATCTGCGATCTGCCCATGCGATCTGAGCTCTGATGCGTGTGATCTGCGATCTAGCCACACAATCTGAGAGCTCTGATGCGTGCGATTTGCGATCTGACCACGTGATCTAAGAGCTCTGATGCGTGCGATTTGCGATCTGACCACGTGATCTAAGAGCTCTGATACTTGTGATCTGCGATCTGACCACGCGATCTGAGAGCTTTAATGCGTATGGTCTATGATCTGATCACGCGATCTGAGAGCTCTGATACGTGTCATCTGCGATCTGGCCACCCAATCTAAGAGCTCTAATACGTGCGATCTGCAATATGACCATGCGATTTGAGAGCTTTGATGCGTGCGATCTGCAATATGACCATGCGATTTGAGAGCTTTGATGCGTGCGATCTACGACCTGACCACGCAATCTGATAGCTCTGATCTAGAATAGACTTCAGATTTTCACATCTGATAACGTGAAGATTTTGAGGCTTACTAGAAAAACATGGAGAGCTGATGTGAATCATGCCTCCTTCTAGCGTCAAACTGTTGATGCTTGATTTTGACACCAATGACTCGCACATGCAAAGTGTTAAGGAGCTCTTAAAAATTAGACGTGAATGATTCTTGAGAAGTGTTTATGGTGCAAAGATTATATATGTTTGTAGAGACATAAATAATAGATTGACAAGAGAGATTTTTATAGTGATTCGGATGCTTAAAGCGAATCCTATATCAACTGTTATTTTATTATTCTCTGGCTATTTTTCTGATATTGCCTATAAGATATACAAAGAATTGAGAAATGTTTTGTTTATAGAGAAAAAATATTATAGTTCAAATGTTTGTCTAACTCTTATATGCCCAACCAGCCCTTTTTTCACAAAGAGAGGTGTCAGTTTATACCTTTAAAGTCAGTGTAATGAGTGTTTTTGCAAGTTGTCTTGACAGTGAGGACCACTCCTTAATCCTTATCTTAAAATATGATAGGATTGATATAAAATATCTCTTGGAGACGGTTTGGGTTTTAGACAAGTAATACAACCTTATCTCCAATTACTGGTTAAACTCTGATTGGTGGTGCCGACATTGGTGTGTATTTTTTGTACAACAGATCTAAAGTTATAGCTATTAATAGAACGTCACTTTTTTTTTTCGGTAACCGACGTGTCCGGGCCAGCTTACGTGTATCTTAATTAATCTTCGGTTTCTATTGAACACCCTACAAGTCCTAAGGACTAAGTAAGTCACAAAGTGGTAGATAACCCCAAGGTTCGAACCCAAGACTCAATGAAGAAAGTAAACCTCTTTGACCTTAACAATTCAAAATAATTCACCCACCTTCAATTAACAATTCAAAATCTGACCCATAATTGGACTCCTCTTTTACTAATTTAAAATAAGATTTAAAACTTACAGATTTTTCAGTTAAAAATTGGCTATATCTTAAAGATTTATGCAATTATAATCCAAACAATAATTTCCATGTTTATAATATTAACTATGGTTTTTTTTTTTTTTTGGTACTTCATTTAATAATCGTATTAAAATGAAAAAATTGTAAAATAATTATTGACAACGTATCACGATGCTAAAATGACATCTCGTGATTAGCTTATTACAGATAATGGTAATGACATGACGTGTAGTGATTAACCGAATTTCACATAAAAATGATAACAAAGAGCTTGCCAGTAATGTGATATTATCAAATATCATGATATAAATAATACATTACCTGTACGATAGTTGTGGTCCAAAAAGTAACATCTAAAATTCAAAGTACAATAGGGTTAGCACCTGCTTTTGTTTTAACCTAGATAGGTTAGATTAATTAATTAATAGCTTTCAACATCTTTTAATCACTGGCTAAAGGCTTCTAATCACTTTTGTGGGTCCAAAAGTGAGCTTCAATAGCTGGAAATGGGCTGCTAGCTTTCGGCTAAAGCCGTGAAACTGCATAAAAGTGTACAAAGCCATCGATTCATAAAAGATAGGGTCAATTCTTAAGGACATTTGGTAATTTTACTGTAATTCATGGTAAATTTTAGAGACCCCCAAGGTTTAATAAAAAATTACAGCTCCCACTAATTCATAAACGGGTTAATTTATACACTCCAAGAGATTGTAAGTTCAAGTGCCCAAACAACATCTTCGAAAACTATTAATTATCTCTTTGAATTATTAAAAACCTATGAATATCAAAATCTTCGTATATTACCAAAAACCCTTGTTAAAGTATAAAAACTCTTCTAATATAGGAGACTTAATAGTTAATAGTTTTTTAAAATAGTTAGGACGTTTAATACCTATCGATGTCATAAGGGGATAGGAAATCCAGTGTACAAAGTTATGATCCCAGCTAATGTCTTTATGTAATGTCAACATTATATTAATTATATGAAAATAAATCTTTTATCTTGTCAACTCTTAATTAATATCGCATTGACAATTATCAGCCATGTTGCTTGCTAAATGAAATATACCTTTGAAACTATCAAAACATAACTATCACTAAGTCTTTTAGTCGATTTTAAAATTTATGGGACTAATGTCTTAATTTAAGAGGAGAAATAATTAAAAAAATGTGATGTTTGACTATATTTGATTTGTGATTTAAATACAATTATTGTTTTTCAAAGTAAGAGATATAATTATTATTTTTAAATAAGTTTGGTAGACTAATATCAAATGGGTTTTATAATTCATTACATTTGAAACTTATAATAAATTTATCATTTTAAGATGGAAATATATTATGTTTATAGATGGGATATGATAGAGAAATAATGAAATTTATTAAAATTCTTAAATTAAAATATTAAAACTTGGAATGTACAATAGTGGTGGCTTCAATATCCAACACTAAAAAATTCAACTTGGGCAACATTTGACAACTCAAAACGTGCATATAAATTATAATAAGGTCAATTTATTTAAATAGTTTGATTAATTTAGAAGGGATCAAATAAAAATATGAAAATAATATTAATTTCAATATCAATCATTGATTAAATAATAATTCAAACAAGTATTATTATTTAGAGGTTATTTGTTTCGAAACTAGCACAAATTAAAAAAAAAAAAAAAATCTTATCTCTGAAATGCACAAAAAAGATCATAAAACAAACGTTGATGGCTAAAGATAACACAAATAAATATAAATATTCAACAAATTGATAAAAGGGCAACATAATAAATTAAATGCCAATTTATTGTATTTATGTATTTTAAATAAAAGGGTATTTTAGTCTTACAAAAAATTATATGTCTATAATTTTTTTTTTTTTTTTTTTTTTGTAATTTAGAATTAATATATAAATAAATTGAAGTCAAAAGTTAGGAATATTGAAAAAGTGATAGACATGGAATGGTTGAAAAAATCAAATGAAATTCTTAAAAAATAATGAATTCATAATTAATTCTTTGAAAGTTCCTTAACCTTAGTTATAAACTCTATTTAAAACAAAGACAAAAATAAAATAAAATTGACTTGTATTACACGAAAATATATGATATTATTAATAAGATCCAACCTTAAACGTTACTAATAATTTTATAAGTAGGTTTCTTGTCTTATCTTTTGTTTTAATTCCATCATGAAGATTAGCATTTAATTACCAAAATGAATAATTTTAGCTTTTTTCTTGTAATTTACTCTTTCTTGGTATTACTTTTTTCTTAAGAAAATTACCATTTTTCAAATCAATATTAATTTTGATGTTATTTTATAACTAATCATACGATTATATTTAATAGTTTTAAAACAAAAATTCTATTAAGATTAAATGTTTACTACCAAAAAAAAAAAAAAAGCTATCAGTAGAAATGCAACCTTATTTCCTTAAACCATTAGCTTCCGTCTACGGTTCGAGGTAACACGACCTCAGGCCTCTACTACCTCACGATGCTGACCCACCTAGCCTGTAAGTTCAAGATAAATAATTATTATTTTTAATATCAACTAAACAACGAATAATCATATTTAAAAAAAAAAAATTAATTATAATATTTTTTCACTCTTTTTTGTAGATATTATGTCCGTGAAATTTATAGATTAATTAAGAAGTTGGCAAAAGAAGATAGAAACAAAGAAAATTGCTTCCATACAAAGAAAAAGAAAATTACGAATTCCCTTCTATTGATATGGACAAATAATTGTGCTATGTTTTGTTTTGTTCTTTTGGGTCAACATTGTAATTAATGCCTTCAATTTCATTTTGCTTAAACAATAATTTTCCTTAATTTTAGAATGATGCTTACTTTTACAATATTATTTTTCCAATTCCAAGTATTTCTTTTTCTATATTATTTTTTTAGTTAAAACCTTATTTTTCTTTTTCTTTTTTGTAGAATCCATATGTCCCGACACTTACTTTGCAAGCCTGACTTTAAAATTAGAGTCCCCGTCGAACCTTACAATTTTTGGGAAGTGGGAAAACTGGACCATATATATTACAAAATTCCCCAGCACTTGCTTTGTAAACTAGACTTTGAAATTAAAGCCTTTGTCGAACACTACAATCTTTGAAAAGCAGGAAAACTAGACCATTTTATATTATGCTTTTTGGAAATAATAAGAATTTTCTTATCATTAAAAAGCCTTTAAACTTTAGACACTAAAATAAATAATTGAAAGACAATTATGTTAATATCTATTAAAATATAAAAAAGGTAAGCTCAATCGGGCCACTATTATAAGAGAATTTATGTTATATATGAAATCTCAAAAGAATTTTTATTATTTGAAGTTAATGAAAACCGATGCAGAAACTATATCCTCCTAAATTAATGAAATTTCTCTTTGTAAACCTTTAATTAAATTTTTTTTATTATTATTATTTTTTTTTGCCAAATAAATTTAATTGCAAGATTTTGGGCTCCATAAAGACAATGGTCCACAAATTTTAGCAGCCGTGAGATGGAGATCTAAAGGTAGTTATGCTTTTAATTTAAATGCAATTTCTAGTAACTAATTTATGGTCTCTTAATTTATAGCATTGCAAGGATTTTAATATTCTTGGTGGAGATTTTTTATGTTTTTTCATTTTTTTGGAGACAACAGTTTTAGTAATTGAAAAGGTATATGAACAATAACATATTTAATTGGTTCCTTTTTTATTTTATTTGTTATTATGTATTATTTAAATTTATTAATATTTTTAATCATTAATAAAGAAAAAAAAAAGACCCCCATTTAATTTATTTTATCTAAACTTAAAGCCCAAGCAAAAATGATGCAAATAATTAATCAAAAAATCTTCTTAAACACTAATCTATATTACGTCCAAAACTTCTAAATCCTGAAATGTTATTATTCATTCACACATTTTTTTTTTTTTGGTTAACTAAGGTGTTCAAACTAGTTTAGGCATACCTTAACTAATTTTTGGAAGAAGTTATCCCACACGCTACAACAACCCATTGACGTGGCCTCTTAGATAAATTATGAACAACGGTGTGCTTGGCGGGAAATCTTAAAATGTTATTATTCATTCACGCATTTTATCCTCAATTAAATTGATTTTCTTTATTTCTTTTTTCTCATATGAATTTCTTTTTTAATTTTTTTTAGTTTTTAAGTTATGATCTACATGTTAAAAATTTAAGAATATATGTGATTAATTTTTTAATATATATTATAAAATTTTTGAGTACGTCTTGATATAATTATAAAACCTTTTTTTTTATTATAACATTAAAAATATTTTCAAACACAATATTAATCACTTAAATTAAAAATCCCAATATATAAATTAATAAAGGCACTTATAACAAATCACTTTTCCCAAAATAAACAGTCAAACGCAGCCTTATTAAAGTTGGTGGCGCGAAACAACGTCTTTCTTTGACTCCTCTCTCAAGTCTCAACTGAATAACCGTTTCTTAAATTTCTGATTAATCCCTCTCAAAGCAAATCAACATCAAACCCAATCGGATTACCTCTCCCGCCGGAATCTCCCCTCTCCGAGACTCCGATCACCCTCCGCCGCTCCCTTCGTCGCTCTCCGGCCAAATCTCCTCCGTCTCCACTGACTCAGTTCGTAGTTCCGCCAGCTCTCAAACGGAATTAAGGTCAGATTTTCCACTTCAAAAAAAAAATATTTCTCACAGTTATATTATTTCTTAAATTTTAGAGGTTTTAATTATTGATTTTATTTTCACTTTCCTTGATAGTAGTGAAATATTAAAAAAAAAATAATTTTGTTGCTATTTCTGGCATAAAAATTAAAAAAAGAAGGAAGAACCAGATTCAATGAACTGTCTCGCTTTGAAGTATTTTTCTGGGCAATTTCTGAGAGGGATATACATGAACAGTTTTTAATCAGTGGAAATGTCTGCAATTTCAGAGACAAAACCTGCAAAAAATCTGAATATTTCCATTTGTTTTTTAATTAATTCTTAATTAAACCCATTTAATCTCCAGTTAAATCCAAATTTAGATCATAATCTCATCTGGGTATCATCCAAAAACAAAAAAAAAAAAATCCCAGGTGGTCAAAACACAAAAAATAAAAGATCTAGTAATTTTTAATTAATTTTTTTTGTACTTTTTTCACTTATATTAATGTAAAATTTTTTCAGTTTATTTATTTCGGTTTCTAACAGTTTCCTCCTCAAGATTTGAAAAAAAATAACAAACACACCCAAGGGATTCAGATAGTAACAAGTACACCCAAAAGACTATATAAAGACTGTGGATGTGTTTGTTATTTTTCTCAAACCTTGAGGAGGAAATTGTTATAACACTTTATTATTTATTTATGGGGATGGATAATGATCTTCTTACACGTGGCGCTCCATGTCTCTTCCTATATCACCAAGAACATTAGCACCTGCAATTTCAGTCTTCTAATAATTAATTAATTAATTAAATTACTTTTAAATAATTTGCATAAAAACAAATAACGTTATTTGGAGATTTTTCATTGCTTTTAGATTATATTAATCACAATCATTTAACTCATTAAACACATATTAATGAGATTTAATATGCAATAGAATCAGGCATGATTGATGTTTAAGTTTTTCATCATCACCTTCATTTAATTCCCTTTCATGAAAAAACGAGAGCGGGGTATGTCGTTCATGCTTTCATTCAATAATATTTTTTCATGTAAATATTAAATTATTATTTTTATTAATGGTTGGTTTTATTTTTGGTAAACTCAGTAATTATCTTTCCCCCCTGAACACAAGACTTGACTATGTAAATGTTATGATAATATTTTTCTAATTATGTGAGAAAAAGTCATTTTTATTCTTTTTTTTCGGAATCACTGTTTGTTGTAGTCGAAAAATGAATATAATACATGTTATAATATTTCATTTCTGTTTTCACGTAAGATTTTCTCAATTGCAGGAGAAAAAGTCATATTTTTCCAGATTGATCGGAATTAGGGTTTGTTTCAATTTGAAATGTATATATACTAAGATTTTCCCAATTTTGTGATAAAGTATTTTTTTTAGGGATTGTTTTAGTTTAAAAATGAATGTCTACATATTATGACATTATAATTATGTTTTTATATAAAATCTTTTCAATTACATGAAAAACTTCGATAATCTAAACAAATATATCATATTATCTATATAGTATTTTCTTTAACAACTTTTTCAAAACCGTAAAATTCAAAGGTAAAAAATGATTTAAATAAAACACATATTTCGTATCATTCTAATAAGTTATTCATACCTAAAACTTACCCGAAGTTATAAATTAAGAAGACTTCAAGAGATGAGAATATTTTTTTCTCACCTTTTTTTTTTTAATCTCCATTATTGACCGCAAAGACGACCACGGCACTCTCGTGACAGGGACAAAAGAGAAATACAGACCAAATTTATTTAAAAAAAAAAAAAAAAAAGTCTCTGAATTTTCTTATCCTACGCACACATGACACAACTCATGTCTTATCCTACACTACAGCCTTCAACTTCCCCCAACACGAACAACAACAGTTGTTCAATTTTGATTTTCTAGTCTCCCCTTTATACTAGGGGACCCTCTGCAAAAATGCAAAATTTTTGGTGGTTGTGGGACTCTGAAATTTTAGCCCGAAATCCATAACAAATACCTCAACCGTTAATGCACGTTGTGCTTCACTCCGCAAATTTCTGTGACCCCATTGTTTGTCCCAAATGTGGTTGCTTTTGTTCATGTTTTATCTCCATTCTCTGAAAAAATCTGTCTTCTTCCAACTCCAGTTTCATGATCTAACCGTTTTGTTTATGATTCAACAACACCCTTCTCAAATTCAGCTCCTTCCAGATCTGGGTTCTTGTAAAGATGTATTCTTTTTCTTTTCTTTCTTTTTTTGTTTGCTTTATGGGTTTTTGTGGTTGTTTATTATTCTTTGCTTTTTCTGATGCCCTTCTGTAAGTATCTTACTGTTTTTGATTTCTTTGCAGAGAAAAGGATCTTCTTTGTGGGATTTATCTGGCAAAAACGAATCATTAGGGGGTTTTTGCTGAAAGGATTTGGGTTTTTTCCTCAATGTGGTTTGGTTTTGAGAGTGTTTTGTGATTGATTGATGGATGTTTGTGGATCGTTGCACAAGCAGTCGCCAACTGAGACTCCTAGACCGCCTTTGGTTCCAGCTGAAAAGAACAATGCTCTCAATTCAGTGTCGAGTCGTCGGCCGAGGATTCGAGAGGTTAGTTCAAGGTATAAATCGCCTTCTCAAACAATGCCTTCTAGTACTAGGCGTTGTCCATCTCCTAATCTTACAAGAAGTTTCTCTTCACATACTCCATCGGGCTCTAAGAGAGCCGTATCGGCTGAGCGAAAACGCCCTTCAACACCGCCCTCACCGCCTAGTCCTTCAACACCTGTTAATGAGTCATCTGTAGATAGTACACAATTGTCATCTAGAAAGTTGAGTGGTGGAGGTGGAGGTGGAGGTGGTAGACTGCCTGAAAGTTTGTGGCCCTCTACAATGAGGAGTCTTAATGTATCATTTCAGTCGGATACGATTTCTATTCCTGTAAGTAAGAAGGAAAAACCAGTTACAAATGTTGCCTTGGATCGTACTTTGAGACCGCCTTCGAATGTTGCTCATAAGCAGGGTGAAATGCATGGTCCTCTGTCTAGGAAGCCCACGCCTGAGAGAAAGAGGAGTCCTCTTAAAGGGAAGAATGCGCCTGATCAATCTGAGAATTCTAAACCAGTTGATGGTTTACAAACTAGATTGATAGATCAACATCGGTGGCCTAGTAGAATTGGTGGGAAGGTATCTGCCAATCCTTTGGCTAAAAGTGTGGATCTTGTGGATAAGATTTTTAGAAACTCATGTACATCAGGTCAGGGAATTGGGATACCTTCATTGAGGAGAAATTCTCTTGATGGTTTGAGTAGACCTTCACAGAAATCTTCTAGTGACACTGCTTCTAGATTGTTGACGTTTGATGAAGTTAGTAGATTAGGGACTGTGGCAAAGTCAGTCGATGACAGTTCACTGCGAGTATCTGGATCTTACAAGCTTACCTCTGTAAGTTTATCTGAGAGATCAACGTCAGCAGCTGCTGCAGTTAGATCACGGCCTGCCTCACCAAGTAGGACCTCAATGTTACAATCCTCTAGAGGTGTCAGTCCATCTCGGCCAAGACCATCAACTCCACCTCCAAGAGGCATCAGTCCATCTCGGATAAGGTCATCGACTACTGCTAGTCAATCCAGCAGTTCAACTTCTGTGCTCAGCTTTATTGCGGATTTTAAAAAAGGGAAAAAGAGTGCAAGCTACATAGATGATGCTCATCATTTGCGGCTGCTTTACAATAGATATTTGCAGTGGCGATTCACAAATGCCCGAGCAGAGGCTGTACTTTATATTCAAAAAATAATGGCTGAGGTACGATCCTTATCTCTGTGAAACTATCTCTCGTTTCTCTCTCAGATATTTGTTCCTTTAACTGCATCATTTAAATATCTAATGCTATAAAAGGACATTCTCAATAAAGAGATTTCCTTGGTGTTAACTTTAGTTATATATGAATGAATTACTCCTGTTGATGGTTTTGTCATTTATGGGTTACTGTCTTCATGCTGAAGATAAACTTGGGTAACCAGAGGTTGTCATAATCATTGATTTTATATATGATCAATGCTTAGCATTGATTCTTAGATAGTATTCCTTTTATAGCATCAAAACTTTTAACATACAAACTGATTTGATGGTGCAGGAAACTTTATACAACGTTTGGGACACTACTTTAAATCTGTGGGATTCAGTAATCAGTAAAAGAATTAATCTCCAGCAGCTGAATCTGGAACTTAAGTTAAATGCAGTTTTGAACGATCAAGTATGTCTTGTCTCTCATTTTGATGTCATTTTTTTTATCAGTCTCTCTTAAAAAATTGCATTGATCTATTTTTGATGATTTTTGTCGATTTGATCTGAAAAATAGGTTATGGTTTTGAATTCTCTACAGGATAGTTATAGTGATGTGCTAAAAACAAATTTATATCTTGAAAATATGTTAATGGAAACAATATTCTTAGACCTGGAGACCTCCTTATTTACACATTTAGTGGATAGAACATTTTGGTGGCCCTGTAAAATCTCATTGCCAGAGTTATTCTTGAATTCATGAGCGATTCTTTTTTATGTTAAAATAACAAATCATTGAGAAACAGTTCTTCAAACCTTAAGTCAGTTGTAAATAATAAGATGTCCCATTATTCAGCCTTTGACTAATAACAGGCTTGCATAGATTTGGAAATAATAAGTATTGTCACCGTATCAGTTCTTAATTGATGGTACCATCTAAGTGTTTGCATTTACAATGATGATTCAGATGGCTTACCTTGACGATTGGGCTTCAATTGAAAGAGATCATATTAGCTCTTTATCTGGCGTTGTGGAAGATTTGGAGGCGAGCACTTGCCGAGTTCCAATAACCGGCGGAGCAAGGGTATTTTAGATTTTTATAAGTCATTGAATTAATATCCAAAAAGAGAAATCTTGGCATCATTTTTGGATTTGTTCTTTTACAGGCAGACATTGAATCTTTAAAGGGTGCTGTTTGCTCAGCTGTTGATGTGATGCAGTCAATGGGATCCTCCATATGTTCTTTACTTGCTAGGGTGAGATATTATTGATTTTATCCAATCATATTGTGAGGATACTGTACTGTGTATTGTGGCATCCATTACATTTGGTTTAGGACAATTGTTTGAATGTTAAATACGCAATGTTTGCCTGTTTTGAAGAATTATTTTCATTTTTTTCTGTTCACCATCTTTCTGCTTTGATGAGAGCATATTTTTTTCTATGATTCAATATTTCCACCACATTTGCATTTGATCCCTTATAGGACCTACAAATTCTGATATAACCATTGGTTCATCTCACTGATAACGTTCTGTGGTTCTAGTATATAATTGGCAATGCTTGTCTCCTTTTTTGACCTTCTGTCATTTGCAGTTGGAGGGGGTGAACAGTTTGGTTTCTGAACTTGCTGTTGTAGCAGCACAAGGAAAAGCAATGCTGGATGAATGTGAAGCTCTTTTAGCTTCAACAGAAGCAATGCAGGTGAGAATTGCTTAATCATTGCAAAAAGTTTATGCTTGCTCAGAAATACTTTAGTATAATTTAATGCCATTATTCATTAAGATCTTCAATTGATGAGCAGATTTAAGTAGGAAGCTATGCAATACTCTGCGCTTATTAATGCATGCCAAAGTTGTTAAAATCACAATTAAAGTCATGCTATCTTGAGTTAACTTTTTAAAGTTGCATTTGCACTAACTTCTAAGGTGCTGTGTAGCAATTATTGCATTATATTTGTGTGTGTTACCATGTCCCTTTCAATGAGAAAATATTAGTAGAAATAAAAATGATGATGTTACAGTTGGAGTTTGCAAGAAATCTTAGAATGGCAGCAAGATGCATTTTTGGTCTTTATCATCCATGCCCACCAATTTGATGCTCAAGCTTTACAATAGTTTATAGATGTGTAGCCAAGGTTGAATTTCTCCTTTAACTGGCCGATTGAATTTTTTTTTGATTGCCTGACAATCATACTTTTCTTTCCCTTTATGAAAAGGCTCATTTAATATTCATGTGGGATTGAATAGACCGTTTCACATTTAGCTATGCAATGACCTGACATGCTTGAGCATCTTTGTCACTCATTGTCAGCTAGCTGGTCAGGTCTGTCCGGGCTGGGATTGTTCCAAAAGACCCTTTTAAGTGCAAAAATCCGAGCCCCAATTAGTTTATCGATTGTTTCGAGCAATACTTGTCAGGCAGTCTGTCTGTTTGTGTAGCGACCCAGTGGGGCTACTCTTAACTGCATATAGTTACATAGCTGAAACTTTACCCACATCAAATGATGGAGAGTTGGCATTCTTTAACTTTGTTAGATGTTCAAATGGTTGGGTGGGTTCAATCAATGCAGCCTGTCAATTGCTTCATTATTCCCTGCTCATGTGCCCATTAGTCCTTTGTCATCTAGCAATTCAATTGTTCTCACATGGCATTTAAGCAGAAGTCCGTATCAAACCTCTTTTTGTTTCTTTCTCTGTCTGTATCTTTCTGCAAATTAAACCAGGACCTGTTTTTTCAAGCTCAATAGTTTACTTTCTTCTTTATCATGCACACTTCTTGGATTGTATTTGATCGCTTTCACCGTCGTCGTCGAACAGGTAGAGGAGTACAGCCTTAGGACTCATCTTATACAAAAGAAACAAGCTTTGGAGAAGGGATGACGATGAGAGCAGCCATTCATGGCCATAAAAAATAAAACTTCCATGGCCCTAACCAGCTGCTATGATGCTAACAAATTTACTTCAAGAGAGAGAGAATGCTGCTTGCTTGGGTCTCAGTAAATGTAAATTTTTTTTTACTTTGTTGGATTTTTTAATTAATTAATTTTTTCTTTTCTACGCGCGAGCAACCGGCTCCAATCTTTCTTAGGTGTAATTTTTGTACCAGGCATATGAACAGAAAATGCAAAGAAATCAAAAAAGGGTTAAAATTTCAATGTAGAAAGAAGCAAAGTTTCAGTGAGAGGAAGAAAAAGCTTATTGAATAGATTCTGTTGTATCTCTTCATTTACATTTTAATTCTTCGTCATCATATAGTTACAGTAATCTATATTGTGTTCTTTCATTTAATATATTTGGAGGATGGTTATTGGTAATTAATATTAAATGTCAAATGTTACTCTAATATTGTTGGATCGAANACGAAGTGACCAAGATGACAAAATTTCTAGTAATGTGTTGTCCTTCAGTATTCAATGGCATTCTCGGATGACCTCTACTACGAAACTTCAAGGCTGTCATCTCCATTTACCATCAGAAGATGAAGTTTCTCACTCCGATGAGGTGTGGGGAAGTTAGGGGATCATAGCATGAATCTTGCGACTACTGTAATGGGGTAGTACAGATGGCATGTAAAGGGAAAGCAAAGCTCGAGGGCAAACCTAAATAGGCAATGGCGATCAACAAGATCGAGCCACAGCCTAGTCCAGTTGAAGACAGTATTGATCCTCATGTACAAGAGGAGTATACCATAGTGGGCTAGTTGAGTCTTTGTCTGAGGTACAGGTAGACGAGCATGAGTCAACTCGTGTGCTAAGAATTGGAAATAACCTTAGCCCTCAGCTCACAGCCAATTTAGCGAGCTTCCTCAAACAGAATATTGATATTTTTGCATGGATGCATGCCAACATAGTCGGGATCAGCCTCGAGGTCACATGTCATGCACTTAACATCAACAGTGAGTTCAAGCCAATTTGCCAAAAAAGAAGAGCTATAGATCTAGAGCGCTATGCGGCTCTTAAAATTGAGGTGGACAAGCTCCTCTCAATTGGGTTCATTCGGGAAGCTCATTACCCCAATTGGGTTGCCAATCTTGTTTTGGTGAAGAAACCCAATAAATGGCAAATTTGTGTTGATTTCATAGATCTCAACAAAGCCTACCCAAAGGACAGTTTCTCTCTACCCAAAATTGACTAGCTGGTTGATGCCACTTCCGAGCACGAGCTATTAAGCTTCATGGGTGCCTACTCGGGGGTATAATCAAATCCCGATGTTCACGTTTGATTAGGACCACACCTCGTTCATCACAGATCAGGGGATGTATTGCTGTAAAGTCATGCCCTTCGGTTTGAACAACGCAGGAGCAACCTACTAGCACCTGGTTAACCGTATGTTTTTCGAGCAGATCAAGAAAACAATAGAGGTCTATGTCGATGACATGCTAGTCAAGTCGTGATGCGTTGTTACTACAACATGCAAATATAATAAGTGCACTAGTCACACAAAGTAATAAAGTGATGAGTGAGTATCGTTCCCATGAGGATTGGTTGTTAAGCACTGATTTTCCTAATTGTTTTCAAGTTGGAGAAACCGAAAAGTGTTTGGATTGACGGAAGGAATTTCTACTAAAATGGAAACAAAATTTACTAAATAATTAAAATGCTAATTAATGAAAACAAGATTAAAGCTAGAGTAATATCAAGTAATGCAAACGATTAGGTTTTTGACTTCGTTAGGAATCTATGAATTAACCTACAAATTATGCTATTTCTACACCCACATGCACGGATTATAACTCGAACTCCCTAATGTGTAAAACATACCTTCTCAGGCTATGATTTCTTACTTTTCCCACTACTGTATAAGAGAACAGTGCATGTAGAATTCGCTTTAGGCATCCGAACCACTATAAAAACCTTTATTGTTCATTTATTTTACGTCTTTGCATGCTTCTGTGATAACAGTACTACCTAATCAATTCTCATAATCATTCACTGTAATTTAGGACTTTCTTAGCACTTTACACGTGCGAGGTCATTGGTCTTAAAATCATGCATCAACAGTTTGCGTAGAAGGAGGGCCAATATTCACATCAGCTCTCTATCTGGTATTTTCAACTAATCAATCAGTTTCACCTTCAATGATCAAACCATAAAAACTCATGGCTCGTGGTTTTGAAGCAGACAATGGGCACCAATAAGAAGGAGATTCCCCGCAATCAAGAGACTACTCCTCCCGAAGTAGTCCCTCATACTCAAATACTGTAGGAGAATCCCCTTCACTTCCCAGGTAGTTCCTCTTTGATCAACTATCTGGAAAGTTCAACAACAACACCCTCCAAACGATGAACCAAAGGTTGGATTGTTTAGACTAGGTCGTGCCACCAAATTTTGACAAGGTGGTATCACCTCTGAAAACTCCTGTAGGTTCGTTCAAAGGATGGAAACGAGTGAAAACTCAAACCATGCACACTATAGCGTAAAAGATAAGGGTAGCAAGTGGCCAATAAATGGTAGAAAGCTCAAAGGGGCAGGCAAATATGGTTGCGAGTAGGGAAGAACTGTGGCTCAACGACTTTCAGTATGTCGCAAACCCATGGCACATCGCAAGGGCACGCCATAAAGTGCCTGGCATGGAGATTCCTATCGTCGGCATGATGGTTCCGACCATCATTGCGAGGGAAAACCCACCACGATGAGTTGGTTCTGACCACCATTAAGGTAGGGAAAACTCCCAACCACTCAGCGCCTTCATAGGGCTCAGGCCCCCAAGTGTCAAGGCATGCCAAAGGCTCCGACCAAGGTAGAGAAAGCACTGACAGCGGTCTTCATCAACCGTAATCGTAGGAGCATACTTATATTGCGAAAAGTGATCCCTAAAGGCGCTCGCTTCCTCAAATAGAGGAGTTATAGCAAGCTTGGATGAAATTCGAGCTCAGTAAAAAGAGCAACGAGTGGTTGCTGAGGCGTCTCCCTTTTCGAGCAGTTTCAACTACTCCTCTCCCGTCAAGATTCAGGTTGCCGACATAAATTCATTCGATGGGAAGTTGATCATGATCACCTCTATGAGTTTAATGATCTCATGGAGCTTCATCAAGTTTCAAACTGGCGAAATGTCTCTACTTAGTAGTGATCTAACTGCCCATGCTAAACATTGTTTAGATCGCTTCCACCAGGGTCTATCAACCGTGGCAGCAGATGAGCTCATTGTTCTTGAGACATTTCCAAGCCAATAAAAATTCTCGATGTTGCTTAGCTATTTAAACAACATACGGCGGAGAAGAATGAGTCTCTCCAATTCTACATTGACAGGTTCCATAGGGAACTAAATAAAGTGGGTATAACATGAAGATTCGTTCAAACTTTGATTTATTGACAGGGTTCACGCAAACTGACATGTGAAGAAACTACAATAGAGATATGATTTCCCTCACTGCTTCTACAACCTAATAGAGAAATATCTCGGATAGAAAACTCACTGGCAGCTTTAAATCGCCACGACCCCGATCTTCGACTAGTGCTCTCAGTAGAGGGATGAATTTCAGAGAGAGAATAGTAGAAGAACTGATCGTAAATAGGATAACGATAATCAGAGAAAGAGAAAGAAACAACGATTGAGCCAAGAAATCTTATGCTCCAGTTCCTTGTCGCGGGCGCAATAAATTCGCTCCACTCAATGCATCGGTCTCAACCATTAGATAAATCAGCAGAAGCCAATTACTCGGAGAACCAAGGCCCATGAAGAACCCTGTCTAAAAGGAATGGCAAGAAATATTGTCGTTACCACAAGGATAATGGGCATCATACTGATGAGTGCCAAGCTCTCAAGTAGGCAATTGAAGACCTCATCCCAAAGATCATTTCAAGGAGTATGTTAATGGTCAACTCTTACAAGAGAGAAGGATAAGAAGACGGAGGGAAAAGTGTAGAGGTCTCAAAGGTCTCTACTTGGTAAAACCATCATTAAGGGACCTCATATTGCAGAGACCTCTTAGCATGCACAAGAAAAATATGACGAGAAGCCTACATAAGCCTTTCAATGTGCTCAATTTGGAATCGTGACCTAGCAAACTATGCAGAGAAAAGGAGATTACCTTCTTTGAGAAAGATGTGAACGAGAGTGCACCACTCATAAGGATGCATTGATTGTCATGATGAAATAGGAAGGTGCGAAGTCCACAGGATGCTGGTGGACAATGGGAGCACATAAGTATCTTATTTCACGAGCTTTTGAGGAGATGAAGCTGGAAGAGACAGACTTAAAGCCTGTAGCTTCTCCTCTTTGGTTTATTGGGGATATTTAACCCCCTAATGAATGATTTCTCTTCTAGTCACTTTGGGAGAGATACCCGCTCCATTTTGCCCTCAAAGATGTATAATTGTTAATTAATAATTAAATTTAATATCAATTATAATTATTTTATAACAAGATTTTTATGATAGAATTATTAGACTTTAATAAATTCGCAACATTGCTTTTTTCTTGTTTCTTACTTTTTAAATATGCAAGGAATTATGTTGTTTTTATATTAAATAATATTATTGTTATTTATTATAGGAAAGATAGTATATTATGAATTGAGTTAAAAAAATTGTTCCAGAAATTGGGGAAATAAAATAATTTATAATTAATAAGAGATATTATAACATGTATTAAATTATAATTTTAAATATAATTAAAAATTAAGAAAATACATTTCGAATTTTTTTTTCTGAAATGTCAAAAGGGCTGAAGCTGGATGGAGCCACGGGTCACCCTCCTAGGCTCCAAGTTCCAACCCTTACGCCGACAAGATAAGTGATAGGATGTCACAATAAGATTCTCATTTTACCGAAATTTCATCATCCACAATTTTGTATTTTTTATTTGTTGTAGTATATTTATTAGACTTGGGATTTTACTTTATTTTTTAATATAAATTGGTTTTTATTTGGTTTTAGGGATTCAATTTAAAGTTTATTAATGTTCGTTAAAAAATTGAGTGTATTAATCAATTTAAATAAAAAAAAAAAAAAAAAAAAACAGTCCTTTGCTTTTTAAAGCCTAAAGCAATTGGAATCTTTTGGATGTCCTTTTCTTTTTCAGCATTACAAAACAAAATCTCACAGTAAAAACAATCAGCTAATTAACACTTCAATTATTTTTGCTACAAAACACTGGGCTGCCACTGCCAGCCTCCTACAGAATTTGTCTACTCCAATGCCTCCAACTATTTGTCTTTCCACCACTCCCGTGTACCAAAAACCTTGTACTCGCCAATTGATATCTGTTATAAAATACTAAAGAGAAAATTATTTTCTATATTAAATTATTTAATAAGTACTTTAAATTAAAATTAAATACAAAAAAAAACAAAAAATTATTAAAATTTGTTATGAGACATCAATAAAATCAACTGAAAATTTGTTAAAGTTTTGAAAAAACACCGTTATTGTTGGATCAATCACTAACATGATTGGGTTGACAATTTTATAATGATTCTTACATAACCATCCTGACATCTTAGTAATTTCAATAGTGTTGTTATATACATTAGGTTACACAATAGTCGATGGATGCATCTTCGCTCTCTTAATTTTATTTTATTAATTAAAAGTTATATTGTTTCAAATAAATTTAATTAATTAATAATATATTTTCTGTTAAAAGAGTTAAATATTTTTAATTAATAAATTTTGAGATGGAACTTTAATAAATAGAGAGTTAGAGGTTTTAACATACTCCAGCAGCTTTTGGGCTCTATTTGAGATCTTCACAAAATATATTACAAATGCCAACTGTCACCGACAGACGACAGTCCGATACTTATTTTATTTTCAAAACTACCTTTTTCTTTTTTCTCTTTTAAAATATTCTTAATAAAATCACGTGTTTTGAACTTTTGATGCATAATTTACAGTAATGACCATTTATACATAATTAAGGTGTTATCATTTGATTATTCAATAAATAATGCAAGAAACATTACGATACTCTTATATATTGCAATAATAATTGAAAATAAAAATTACAGAATGGATAATATAAAATTTAATTACTTCCCTTGAGCTAGAGGTTTAGTGTAACTGGTAATTAATTAATTAATTAATTACTCATCATATATGCTATTTAATTAATTAATTAATTGTACTCATATTTTACAAGTTGAATCACTGTGAGAATGGCTGGTCCCGGAATTCATAATTTTTTAAAGCAAGAGATGCATCGTTTGTTTGGGATTTGATAGAGAAAGTTTGATACCAACACCTTCCTTATTGGATCCCAAAAAAATCCATATTTATTAGCTTTAATTTTTATATATAGACAGATACTTTGAAATTGATTATTTTAATATCAATATTGATTCTTAAATATGAATGTTATGCCTAAAAAATCAGGGCTGATATAATATAATATTAGCGAGCACCAATCAGAGTTTAAGAAGACTTTGCGTTGTCTAGAGTCTACCACGTCACACAAGACAGAAAGAATATAGCTGTCAACAACCCAACCGACTCAAGTTTTATCTGTAAATGAATTTAGTTCGCGCACCTGTCTAAACCCCATTTAATTTAAGAATATTTCCTAAATTATCAACCAATGGGACGCCAGGAAGGATTTGCATGGCACCAACCCACTTGCAGATATGTAATCGTTACCTTGAGCTTAGCAAGTATAAATAGGCAGCTCCCCCCTCACAAAATTGGGATCAGACACTCTGAATTCAACAAAGAAAATAACAAAGACACCATACGAGAAAGAGATTAGCTTGATATTCTCTAAGAACACTTAGAACACCGAGCACCTATAATTCAGATAACAGTTCACGACCTCTTGTAATCTTGGCTATAACTAGGAGCTCACTACTGTATAAGAGAACAGTGCATGTAGAATTCGCTTTAGGCATCCGAACCACTATAAAAACCTTTATTGTCTCATTTATTTTACGTCTTTGCATGCTTCTGTGATAACAGTACTACCTTAATCAATTCTCATAATCATTCACGTGTAATTTCTAGGACTTTCTTAGCACTTTACACGTGCGAGGTCATTGGTCTTANACTGAGCTAGTCCCTTGCTTCAAACTAATAAACTCTTGAATCTTCTCATGAACCCTGTCAACTTTTCTATACTCAGCATCAAACAATCTTCTGAACTCTCCCCAGGTCATCATAGAAATATCATGAGTATCTTTCATTAACTCCCACCAGATTCGGGCGTCACCCCAAAATAAGAAACTGACATATCGGATCTTCTCTCGGCCTGTCATGGCAAACAATGCTATCGTATGCTCCACGAACCTAAACCATTCTTCTACCACTAAAGGGTCCGTTGTACCTTAAACTCTAACGGCTGATGCTGACTTGGGAGTTCATATATCAGCTCAATCCAATTCTGTACTGTTAGAGGTACCGCCTTTCTCTTTCTTCTCTAGTGGTTGGTATTTGCTCAGGGGTTTCAACTCTTTTTGGTTCAACTCTCCCTTGACTTTCTACTAAAACTTGCTGTATAATACCCCGAATTGTAGATTCATCAAGGGTAGAGGGAGTAGGTTCTGGCGGGTTAAACGGTTCCCCTGCACTCATTGTCCTCTTACTACTTGCTCGGGTTCTACGCTTCATCTACAAGACAACCACACTCAATCAACTCAAATAACACTTTAAGTAAGGAAAGAATTTACTTACAACAGTCGGCTACGAAACGTCGATGCAGCAAGAGTGGCACATTGTCAAATCCCAAAATCTTTGCTCTGATACAAAAAATGTAATAGCTTCTTTCTTACTAGTATCCTTAGAAAAATATACTATGAAAATATACATACTTATTAAATAAAAAGTAGATGGGCCCAAATTTTTCTTTACTAAACATATAATTCTTTACATAATACAAAATAACATATACAAAAATTGTAACATCGATGGACAGTAGTGCCATTTCTCTCCGGTTCTTAATGCGTTGATTTTACAACATGCAATGTGTAGCAAGTGCACTAGTCGCAAAAAGTAATAAAGTGATAAATCGAGTATCGTTCCCACGAGGATAGTGTTACTAAGTACCGATTTTCCTAGTTTAAGTCCTAATTGAAGCAACAATAAATTGGATTGATGGAAAATTAACAAACTAAATACAATCAACAAAATATAAATGAATGATAATGAAATTAAAACAAAACCCAACAACTTAACTAATTAAACAATGCTAAAAAAGCTAGGGTTTGATTTCACCTAGATACGCTAACCAATTCATAGAATCTATTACCCAATTCTAATTCTCTGATTGAAAATCAAATTCCCTAAGTTGTAAAATATACTTCTCATGCCACATTTCCCTACTTATCCCTATTAAGCTTCCGCACCCAACAAATGAAGATTAATAGTTCAAAGTCTTTTAAGCTTTATGAATTCTATCTAGATTTCATAGATCGCTAACCTATCTCTAGCGTTTGCTTCTACGGTATTTATCCCAAGAGGCACAATCACAAACCACTTCTCAGTCTCATTGTAAACACACACATTTTATGGTGATCAAGCACATTCAAAGTCATTAAGCAAAAGATAACACTCAATCATGAAATTAAAACTCAAAGTAAATCAATTCTATAAATTTGAATCATTGTATCAAGGTTACATCAAACCCGCTAAATAACTCAGTTTCATACTCAAAAATGAAATAAAATAATAAAAACAAAGTGAATCAAGATTCATCATTGAAAAACAAGCAAAAATGAGAATCTTCTCTAATTTGAAGCCCAAATCTTCAATACTCTTCTCCTTCCAAGAGCTGCCTTCCAAATGACGAACCAGACTCTTTTTCTTTCATTTTCGTGCTAATTTATACCTCTTTCACTTAAGACCAAGCCCTAGCAAGCCAAAATGCGTCGTTTTATTTTTCACATCTGACGCAGTTTCGCCACGGTGAAGCTTTTTCCTTCCACTAAGAATATTTCGGGCCAATTTGAGCATGAAACAGTCGAACCTGGAAAATTTTTTAGCATATGAATTGTACCCTATAAAGTATCTTTCTAATCGTTCAAGAATCAGCACAATCTGAGGTCTAAATCTCAAGTTATGGCAGAAATACCGAAGCACGTCCAAAGAGGTTTTTCTTCAGTTTCCAACGTATTGTGCACGACTTCAGCCAAGTTTTCACCCTTGTCCAGTCAGAATTTGGACAAACCCAAAACATAAAAGTTATAGCTCTGCTTCTTAAGTTTTCAAAGCTTCTAAATCAGGTCATTCTGAGTTTTCAAGCTCAAGTTACGCAATTTCGCTAAAACTATCATTTATGCTCAAAATCATCGTTTAGGCCTGTTAAAGACAAATTAATAGAATTAGGTAGCAATTTAGCCCAAATTGTATGAGAAGTATCCTAAATCCTATTGAAATTCAATGCAAATCATAGGGAAAAATAGGATTATCACTTCTCGATGTCCATCCGACCACTTCTTACCTATTTCCTGCAAAACATGGAAAAACAATGGGTGAGCACGAAAATGCTCAATAAGCAATCCTCTACTCTTCTATCCCCGCAACTTCCTTGGTTCTTTCCTTACTCTATTCTTTTCTTCTTCATATTTCTTTGCTCTTTTCTTTTTTCTTTGCTGTTCCTAGTTCTCACAGTTCTTTCTTTCTTCTCCCTTATTCTCACTAACCATGATAAGAACCATGGTAACATGCATGAATGGGATACGCAAGCAATAATGCATAGAAATGCATTTTCTTTCCTCTTTTCTATTTCTTATGCTATTTCTTTTCTTTCTTTCTTTTTCTTTTATTTCTATTCTTTTCTTCTCTTGTGTGTTCAAGCTCTTCTTTTCTTTTTCTTTCTTTTCTTGCTTGCTCAAGTTTTCTTATTCTTTCTCATTCTTTCTTATTCTTATTCTTATTCTTATTCTTATTCTTATTCTTATTCTTATTCTTATTCTTATTCTTATTCATATTCATATTCTTATTCTTTGCCGATTGGACTCGGTTGATGCATGGATTCGGAACCTTGACCGTGTGAATGAGTACAGTCCTCATCTACATGCACTCATGCGGACTGTACAAATTCTTTCTTCTTCTTAGGCCACTCAATTAAGGTGGCGTACATGTAGGAAACTCTTCTTGGTACAGCCCTCATCCACATACACTCTTACGGGCCATACAAATTCTTCTTCTTCTTGGGCCACTCAATTAAAGTGGCGTGTATGTGTGAATTTATTCTTCTTATCACCCATGGGTTCCCGATCACAACAATCTATTCTTTTTCTCTTCTTTAGCACTTTTCTTTCTTTATTCTTTAGTGCCTTTCTTTCTTTCTCTTTATTCTTAAAATTCTTTATTCTTTCTTTAAAGTTCTTATGCATATGCAAATATATGCATGTGGATGGCTCATATGTATAATTCTTTCTTAAGTGCAAGCATGGAATGCAAATATGCAATGTTGCACAAAATAAGTTTTCTCTACTCATACATATGCTTCTCTTAGGCATTTCATCAAACATCAAGCATGCATACTTAAAGTCTACTTTAGCTATAATTCTACTTCTTTCTTAGACCATCCATAATTGGAGTAAAACTCCCTTGAATCATCACAACCCATGGCCAGGAAAATACACTTCAAATATTCTACTAAAGTTCTTTCTAATGTTAACCAACTTCACTTGGTCACCACAACATCAACTCTACTTCTCATAGCTTAGATCTATTCATCAAAAATCATATACTCAACAATAGCATCATTCTCAACAATCAATCTCAAACCCATAAGCATATACACGTATCTCAAATCATTTGATTGCTTAAATCTTAACTTGGGTTGGATTTACTTACCTTATGCTTGAGTAGTTCCACTAGAAGCTCTCAATCTTTGGTAGACTTGTTCTTTCTCTCAAACCCTAAGTATAAACTTTATAAGAATTCAACACTTATACAAATTAATCTCATGTATAGAGCAAAAATCCTTACCTTTTAATGCTTAGGATCAAAATCCTATCAAAATCCAACCAAAAGCCCTTAAATCTTCCTTGAAAATTTGATGAAAAGATGAGAGAAATGGAGAGTAGAAGTGGCATTTGGGTGTAGAGAATGGGAGGGTTTGTAAAGCTAAACCCTTAATATCTCATATAACTAAGCACTCTTTCCCATTTTGCCCTTACACTTTTTTGAAAATTTCATCCTTGTCCTTTAATTCTTTGCACTCACACCTCCATCTCCAAAGCATTTTTCATTAAATTTTCTTACATTTCACTCCCCACTTTTCCTGCTAATTAGGGGTAGAATGTTCACTTTACCCCTATGGAAAATTCCTTTAGAAACTTCTCAAGAAATTCAGCCGACTCTTCGCCTTGGCGAAGATTTTTCTTCACCTCGACGAACAAATATAGAGAACACATCACCGCGGCGAAGCTTATTCTTCTCCCCGGCGAAGTCTGTACCTCTCTAATTCGCGAAGTCTCACTAAATTCAGGGCATCCAAGCAGCTTTTAACCTCATACAAATTTAACTAAGGGCCAACACTCAACATTGAGAGTAAACAAACATATATAAGTGATGTACCTCAAAGTGAGCGTTACAATTTACGAAGCCCATAATATACCAACAAAAAGCTCGTTTCAAGTTCTACGATGTGGCAACCTGACATCCCAAGTGGGGGACATTTTCAGGCCAAAAATTCACCATTTTGGTGTGTTTCGGGGCCGTTTTATTTTTCTGCGTGTTTTTTTTCCTATTTTATTTAGGATTTTCTTGTTTTAACTAATTTGGATTTTATTTCCTTGTTTATTGAGAGTCTTGTTAGGATTGATTGTGACCCTATATCAACTAATTATTCATTTTGGATATCATTCAATGATCATTTAGATTTTACTTCAAACTTTAAGACTCAAGTTTATGTGATTGAGATTTTACTAATTATAAAGGTATTGTCCCGTGCTAGCCTTATTGTTACGCTAACTCACTATGTCATTGGTATTAGAGTAGGAAAAATTCGTCTGATCTAATGGCAGGTGATGAAGTTGTAGGTGGCGTCAGTTCTCATGACGGAGATCAGGGAGCTGAGACCTCGCAAGGGGTGGCATTGATAGCTTTGGAGCAATGAATGGATCTCAGATTCCAACGTTTGGAATGACGCTTTGAAGAAATTGTTGATCAACATGATGCTTTAAGCATAGATGCCAATAGAAACAAGAATGATGAAAGGCAACATACCAAGGATGATGTCGCTCACGAACAGCCTATTGGCAAGCCTATTTTTGCAAATAAACGTAGACATCAAGTCTACTTGGAAGATTCAGACGAAGAATATGATTATTATGTTGAACCTGAAAGTCATGCTCGGTACGGTACAAATCAAAATGGTGACAGAGAATCCGACGAGTTCAGATTAAAGGTAGATATCCCTTGCTTTAAGGGAAATGTAGATATTAAGGAAATTTTGGATTTTATGGCGGAAGTAGATAGGTTTTTTAAATATATGGAGATCCTAGAGGGGATAAGGGTGAAACTTGTCACATGTAGATTGAAGGGAGGAGCTTCTGCATGGTAGGAAAGATTACAAACCAGAAGATTTTGCGATAGGAGAGCACCATTTAGAACATGGCATAGGATGAAGCAGTTGTTCCAAAGGGATTTCTTCCTCCTGATTATGAGCAGATCTTATTCCAGCAATACCAAAGATGTCATTGGGGATAGAAATATGTGCATGATTATACTATAGAGTTTATGAGGTTGGCAGAAAGGAATGACTTGAGGGAAACTCAAGGCCAATAGGTTGCCAGATATTTGGAAAGCTTGAAAGCAATTATAAAAGACAAAATAGAGGTGCAAGTAATGTGAAATTTGGTTAAGGCACAAAACTTTGCGTTAAAGGTTGAATTGTTGTTGCAAGAGAAGAGCAGACCAGATATTCGCTGTAAGAATTATAGCAGAGAAAATTAGAGAACAAATAATGAAAAGAATAAGGCAATTCATATGTTCCTACACTCATAATCGGTTCAGAGAAGAAAAGACGGCTGGAAAACAGAAGGTGACTGATTCGAAGGAGGGATAGAAAGTCTAATCCTTATGCCAAACCAATCCTTGGGAAGTGCTTCAAATGCAGTCAACTTGGTTAGATCGAGTGACTTTCCTTTAGAAAAGCAGTCCATGAGGAAGAAGATGATGAAGTATGGTGTGATCCAAATGGAAAGGAGAAGATGAAGATGAAGTAGACCTATGTGGTGGGAAATGATGTTGTCAGAGAATAACACCCAATGACATAAATTATTTTGAACCAGGTGCACTATCATTAACCATTTATTTGATGTAATTATTGATAGTGGTAGTTGTGAAAATATTATAGCAAGGATGTTGTGGAAAGCTTAGGTCTAATAGTCGAGAATCACTCTACCATATAATATTGATTGGATTTAAGGCAGCAAAAGAAATTCGAGTGACATAATGGTGCATAATTCTTTTACATTAGAAATACCCGGATGGGGTATATTTGATATTGTAGATATGGATGCTTGGCATTTGTTATTTGGTAGACATTGGTAGTTTGATGTCGTAGTGCAACATGATGGGGGAGAGAACACTTATAAATTGGAGAAGATGCATGAAATTCATGTTGTTGCCAATGAAGGGGAGTTCCAAAGCAAAGCTTCTAAAGTGGAGGACGAACTTTCTTTACTATACTCATTATGGGGGAGGCTAAAAGCTGCTTTCAAGGCTTCAAAGGTGATGCATGCACTGATGTAAGTAAGTATTGACAACTAATAGGGCACTTAACATAGAAGAGTACCCAGAAGCAATCAAACCATTATTAGAAGAGTTTAGCAAGGTGATGCCAAAGGATTTACCTGACGGTTTACCACCATGAGGGATATTCAACACTATATTGATGATATTTTGGGCTAGTTTGCCGAACCTACCTCATTAGGATGAGTCCAAAGGAGAGCGAGATTTGAAGGAGATGGGGAGGAATTATTGGGAAAGGGGTACATCCAAGAGAGCATGAGTTATGTGCAGTTCCTGCTTTATTGACACCAAAGAAGGATGGGAGCTAAAGGATGTGTGTAGATAGCCAAGCCATTAACACAATCTCTGTGGTACAAGCTTCCAATTCCTAGGTGGATGATATGCTTAATAGGTACATGTGGCTAAGGTGTTCACAAAGATTGATCTACGTAGTTGATACCACCAGATTTGAATTAGACATGGGAAGAGTAGAAAATAGCTTTTAAGACAAATGAAGGTTGTATGAGTGGCTTGTGATGCCATTCAGATTAGAACGCACCAAGTAATTTTATGAGAATAATGAATCGGTACTGAAGCCTTTTATCAGAAAGTTTCTAGTTGTTTTTTTTTTTTTTTTTTATGATATCCTGATTTATAGTTGAGTAGCGGAGAGCACATTCAACACTTCTGCAAGATACTAACAATTTATAGAAAAACAAGTTGTATGTGAACCTGAAGAAGTGCAATTTTATGACAAATAGGTTGTTGTTCCTGGCTATATAATTAGGGTAGATGGTATTCAAGTGGACGAAGAAAAGATTCAAGCAATTAGAGAATGGCTTACCCCAAAAACAGAGGGATGTCCGAAGTTTTTATGGGTTGGCAACTAATAGCGCTGTTTATAGAAATTTCAGCAGTATTGTGCACCATTTGTATAATGTCTAAAGAAAGGGAAGTTCCGTGGAGTGAGGAGTTGAAACTAATTTGTTGTGTTAAAGGAGAAATTATGCATTGCCCCTATGTTAGCATTGCAAATTTGATGCATTGTTCGAAGTTGAGTGTGACATTAGTGGTGTGGGAGTAGGAGTTGTCCTTTCGCAAAATAAGAGACTAGAAGCTTATTTCAGTGAGAAACTCAATGATGTGAGGCTTAAATGGGCTACATATGATAAGGAGTTTTATTATTTTGTGTGTGCTTAAAGACTTGGAAGCATTATTTGGTGGGATGCGAGAGTTTGTCTGTACTCTGACCATGAGGTCCTAAAGTTTTTAAATGTCAGAAATGAATTAGTAGAGACATACATGCCAGGTGGACTCAGTTTCTATAGAAATTTCCTTCCAAACTAAGGCACAGAGCAAGAATACAAAATAAAGTGGCAGATGCATTAAGTGACGTGTAGATTTGTTGGTGACCATGAGGAAGAAGTTGTGGGGTTTGATACAGTGAAGGAATATATATGAAATAGATAAGATTTTCAAAAAATATGGAAGAAATGTGTTACGAACCAACCTGCTGAGATTTTCACATTCATGACGGGTTTTTCATGTGAGGCAACCGGCTTTGCATTCCTAAAATTTTCTTGAGAGAGAAACTGATTGGAGATTTGCATGGTGGGGGTCTTACGTCATTTAGGGCATGACAAATGCTTGTTGCTATTGGTGTAGATATTTTGGCCACATTTGAGACAAGACGTAACAAGGTTTGTGCATCGATGTTAAATATGCCAAACTACCAAGGGGCGGTCCCAAAATACTAGTTTTATATAGCCTTTACCTGATCTAGAGATATTTTGGGAGGATTTATATATGATTTTTTTCTTGGATTGCCTTGAACAAAGGGGGCGTATATTCTGTTTTTGTGTGGTAGACAAGTTTTCTAAGATGGCATCTTTATTCCTTGTAAGAAGACATCAAACACAAACGGAATAGCCAAATGTTTGTCAAGGAGATTGTCTGTTGCATGAGGTGCCTAAATCCAGCACTTCCAATTGAGACAACAAATTCTATAGCCATTTTGGAGAACATTGTGAAAGATGTTCGATTCGTCTCTAAATTATAGCAACACTGCTCACCACAAATTTACAGCCAAACGAAGTTGTGAACATAACTTTTGGCAGTTTGATTTGAAGTATTTGTGGTGATAACCCAAAAAAGCTGGATGTACTTTAGCACAAGCCGAATTTGCCTACAACAGTGCTACTTGTAATGCCACAGGGAAGTCTCTTTTTCTTATTGTGTACACCAAGCCACCGTAGCATGCTCTCGACTTGACCAACTTGTCGAAAGTTCCTAGTGTTAGTGTATCGCTCAAAAAATATGGCTGCTCAGTGGCAAGATGTTCAAGTAGAGGTGAAGTAGAAGTTAGAGCAAGTAGTGCCAAGTATAATAAAGCTGCAGACTAGCATCGTAGTAAACAGATTTTTGAAGTTGGCGATCAGGTGCTGGTGTTTCTGCGAAAATAAAGGTTTCTAGTAGGACTTTTAATAAGCTATAGCCTAAGAATTATGGGCCTTACAGATTTGCCAAAAAGTCATGACATGCCTATGTTGTGGATCTACCAGACACGATGGGAAATTCTAAAATGTTTAACTGGCGGATATTTACCCATTCACTCTTCTAATGAACCCTTGTATCCAGAGGCCCAACTTAATTCGAGGTTGAGTTTTTCTCAAGTGGAGGGGACTAACGTAGAACGCTTGCCATATGAATTCCTAGAGCGGGTCAAGCTTTAGAAGCCCAAATGCGGGCAGACCAACTTTAAAAAGTCATAACTTTTTATTCAAGAGGAGTTACGAGACTCATAATATATCAACCGAAAGCTTATTTTGAACTCCACATGTTGGCAATCAGTTTCTCAATTGAGGGTGTTTTAGGCCCAAAATCCAATGTTTCGGCGTGTTTTCAAGTGTTTTTTGTTTTATGCGATTTTTTTGCTATTTTATTTAGGATTTTTTGTTTTAATTAATTTGGATTTTATTTCCTGTTTATTGGGAGTCTTGTTAGAGTTAGTTGTCACCTTATATAAACTATTATTCATTTTGGATATCATTCAATGATTATTCATATTTTACTTCAGACTTTAAGACCTAGGTTTCTATGATTGAGACTTGTTTATTATTCTAAAGATAGAGTTGAGTGCTAGTCTTATTATTACGCTAACTCACTGCGTCATGATGGCTTGGATTAGGTGTGCTACCTCTTCAAAACCATGGTTTGTGCGACAACTGCCCTTAGCTTGGCTAGGTGTGGCGTTGATGACTTTGCCTGTGTTTTTTTTTTTTTCCCTTTTTTTACTTGTTATGTATGGGTTGGAGTTCGGATTGTGGTTGTGATGGTGGGTTGGGTTTAGGGTTGGTAGGTGGCTGTCGAGATTTGGGGTGAAGGGATGGTGCTATTTGGATTTGAGAGAAAGTTAGTTGTTGTCGGGATTTCAGGTGAAGGTGGTTGCTATTGGGCTTTCAAGGGAAGTGGTGCAACTGGGGATTTGAGGGGAATGTGGGTTTGGGATTTCGCTACGATGCTCTGAGTGACACTTTGCTCTATGTAGCTGCCACACTTTGCTATCTACTATATATTAAATATATATATATATATATATATAGATATATTAATTATATATATTTTATACCCTTTGTATTAGTTGGATGAATGGATGTTTTGATTTATTTATGTTTTTGGTGGTTGTAATGGTGGATAGCTATTGTTGATGGTGTTTTTGCGGTGGAGATAGTGGCGTAATGGTCGTAGACAGCGGGAAATTAGGAGCAGAATTTTTTAAGAATTTTTTTTGAACTCTTTTTTTAAAGGTAAAAGTTATTTATTATATTATTATTATTATTTGTAATATGCCTATAACACTTGAGGGCAATGTTCTGTGAAACCGGACCGGTTCGGCCGGTAATCGGTGGCATATCCAGTCGGTATCCTTTGAAAAAACGTTAATTTCATTCAAACCGGATTGAACCACTGTTGGACCGTCGAAATAATGTCGAATCGGTCCAATTGTAGCTCAATCCCGCCCAGATTCCACATGTTCGAGGGAGAGAAAACACCACCATTAGAATTAACGGCATCTCCATGACAAAACCCAGCCATTTTCAGTGGCCGTCATCTAGCCTCGTCGCTCACCGGCCACCTAAAGTTCATGCGACTCGGGCTTCTTCTTGATTTGGTGAGTTCCGGCGCTGATGGAACTCCCTAGCACATACCATCAGATTCGTGGCACCTATACATCAAAAGCCCCATGATTACAAACCTCGATTGGTGTCAATCGTCACTGACACCACCATCACCAATCTCTTCGCATGACAGAGGTGTTTTGGATAGATTTCAAACCTTAAGGGAGTATTATAGGGGTGTTTTTGATGAATTTCAAATATTTAGAACTAAAAATAATTTTACAGAAATGGTCCACCGACGATCCAAACCGGTCAAACCAGAAATCGAACCCTTGAACAGGTCATAGTCCAGTCTGGTTTTCGGAACATTACTTGAGGGTAGAGATGGGAAAGGCCCCAGGAAGACATTCCTTGTCCCCACCCACCCTGTAATACGAGGATTTTGCAAGAAAAATTTCTTGTACGGATTTTTTCCTACCTCATTCACACATGAGGAAAATCCCCGTCCCAAACAATCAACACAACCTATCTATTGATTCCCATATCAACTTACACTCCAAACAAAACAAAAATCAAAACTTTGAAGTTCAAAGATCCAAATCATTCAAAACAAAACTAAGATAAAAAAGAAACAAAAGAACACTTGGGTATGTTTTACTTACCCAAAAAAAATAAATAAATAACTTGGGTATGTTTCAAATCAAGACAAACTAAGTAATGCACAGGAAGTAGTTCTTGCAATATAAGCATTGAAAATTGAAAAAAGAAAGAGAAAAGATATGAGAGAAAAAGAAAGAAAGAAAATAAGAGAATGGGCGTTGGCGGAGAGCAAAAAGAGAAAGTGGGTTTTGTTTTTTAAAATTCTTAGGCAATCCAATGGTGCTCTTTATTTTAAAAAGCATCTTTCATATAAATAAATAACACGTTTATTATTTTTAAATATAAAGAAAAAATTTTATTTCAAATCCAATAGACTCTTCAAATTTTGGAGAGAGAATATGTTTTTTCAAGAAAAAACTTAATATGAGAGATAAATCATAAATAAAATGCATAGAAAATGTAATTATTATTTAAAATTAGGATAGAGAATGAAATTTGACTCTCTAAATCTGGATAGCTAAATTCACTTTTTAATTATATTTACAGAATAAAGAGTCTATTGAACCCTGTTTCTATGAATAAACTCTTTTAATAAAGAGTTTGATCATTTAAAGAGTCATTTGGAGATGCTCTTATATAGAAACTTACGCAAATTAATGGTGAGATTTTTAAATATTACTCCTTTCTTGTATGGAAAAAATAATTATGAATAATAATTTATAGTGCAACTATGAGAAGTGAAAGAGTTGGTCTTTTATTATTATAGTTTTTTAAACTATTACTTTTAAGAACTCAATTAAGGTATATAGCTTGCAATCCATTTTTCTTCAAATTGCAATGTGTGTGTAAACTATAAATGTTATAATTAATGTTTATTTGGAATCAATTCAATAGGTAATCAATTAATAAATGTGATTAAGCAAAAGGTTTAAATTTTAATTAAAATTTCCTAATAAAATTATATAGGTTGATGTCCATGAATTATTGAATAATACAATAACTTTTCTTGTTCCAAAGCTTATTAATTTCAAAGTTTTATATATTTAATACTTTATTTGTCATAACTTTTGTACTTGTTCCAAAAACTATAATCAATATTTGTTTTTGGAATTCAAATAGACAATCAATATTCAATATCATGAATTACTACTGGAATTATAAAGTGTGATCGATGTCATGAATTAAATAAACATCATAACTTTTCCAAAATCTTATCTATTTAAATGCTATTATAGAAACATGCACTAATAAATGACTAATTTTCAAACTTAATTCATTTGATTGGGATAGATTTGGTACATATGATGTTAAATTGGATTTGTCTAGAATTAACAATGAAAATAGAGTTGAAAATTCTTCATGATAGAATTTGAGGTGGGGTTGACTCCTCATCCAATAAGGTCTTTATTAAATGAGAGGATTACCCCCTTTATAAACCAGTACGCTTGAGCATGCCTAGTCGGTGTGGGACTCCGACACTCTGCTCACAGTGAAGCTCATATGTTGGGTCATACCTATTGATAGAGATAGTTGTTAGTTCTAACTCCTATTTGCTGGTCAAACACTCAGCTCAACTGAAACTAGCTCTGATACCATGATAGAATTTGAGATGGGTTTGACTCCTCACCCAATAGCCCTATTGAATGGAGGATTACCCCTTCTTATAAACTAGTTGGCTTGAGCGTACCTAGTTGGTGTGGGACTCCAAACACTCCCCTCACGGTTAAACCTATATATTGGGTCATACCTATTGATGGAGGTAGTTGAGGACTTTAACTCCTCACCCGCTAGGCAAGCACTTAGCTCAATTGAACCTGACTCTGATACCATGATAGAAGTGAGGGGAACCTGACTCCACCCATAAGGTCTTGTTGAAGGGAGGATTCCCCTCTTATAAACCAGTAAGGTGAGCGTATCTAGTCGGTATGGGACTCCAACACATTCCCCTCATGATCAAGTCCATATATGGGTCATGCCTGTTGGAGGTGTTGCTAGCTCTAACTCCTCACCCGCTGGTCAAACACTTAGCTCAATTGAACTTGGCTCTGATACCATGATAGAATTTGAGGTGGGTCTGACGCTTCATCTACTAAGGCCTTATTGAATGGGAGGATTACCCCTCTTATAAATCAGTAGGCTTGAGGTGCCTAATCAGTATGGGACTCCAACACTTCAACACAATCAATATTTTATCAATAAAACTGTATGTAATAGCCATCTTCACTAAATAGATTCTTCCACATAATTTGCATTTCCACATAATGAGTCATTTTGATGATATACATTTGTTTATTAGATTATTTAACTATCTAAATAAATAATCTAATTCAGCGTACCTTAATAATGTAACTGTTGTTAATTTTGTATAATAAATAATGTAACATTATTTTTTAACTTTTATTATAACATTGCATTCATTTTTCTAATTTCTTTTATCCATTGTATACAAAATATTTAAAAATTTCTTTGATTAATTTGATTTTGAATTATACACAGCGTTGATTAATTTCAAAATCAAATCAAATCAATTACCATGTTGATTAATTCAAAATCAGAGGTATGTATTAATATTCATTAATCTATCTATACTTTAAAACTTCAATAAAGTTCAATTTCTAAGAGTAGGGTTAATCAGTGAAGCTTTTATTCTTTAGAAATTTAAATTGGAGCTCTTTAAGAAAATAAATTTCATTTCCACTTCATATATTCAGATTCCCTTTTAAGGGGAGTTTGGATCATATAATATTTTATTATAGGGGGATATTATATTAACAGATAGGAAGATCACCTTGAAGATTACTATGAATATTTAGAAAATATGTTTAGTTGGTTCAAATAAATTGGTGATAATTGTTTGGTTGAGAGGATAAATGGGTGGGTATGTTATATAGATACTAAATTGCCCTCGTTTTTAATATTAATATAAATATTTTTTATTATTATTTTCTTTTTAAAAACCGGATCAGACCGGTCAACAGGAACAACAACTTTCCAGTTCAGTTCAGGTCTAGGTGGGGGTTTTGTAATATTTCAAAATTTAAGGGTTAATTTGTAATTTTATAGGGGTTGTTTAGAGATATGTCAAAAGTTTAGGATTAATTGGTAATTTTTTGGGGGATTTTTGAATAAATAAAAATTTTAGCGACTAATTTGAACTTTTAGGAAAATTTTTGTAATATATTAAATTTAAGGGATTAATTTTCTTAAATAAAATTGTCGCTGATGTCATTGATCCAATCGGTTGGAAGGTTGACCCATGACCGGGCAGCAAAACGGGTTACCCTTGTTCAAGGTTTTAAAACAATGTTATTTTTTGAATCATTCTTGACCCCAACATTTGAAATTTTGCTAAAAAACATCTAAGCATATAAAACTTTAATTTTTAGTAAATCAACCCCACCCACACCATAGCCACTACTGGCAACCAGCCACCACCGCCGGCAAGTCGAGGGAATGGCGCATGATTGCCTGCATATGGCCGATCGTGCGTCGCGTAAAGCCAAAAAATGGCAAGATATGGCCATTTCATGGCCAAAGATGTGGCTATAAACGACCACAAATCTAGTCATGAAATGGCCAGAGAACACCAAGATTTGGCCATTTCCGACCATAGATCTAGATCCATGGCCCAAAAAGGCCTACCGACACACGACCAACCAAATCCTACGTTATACATCATTATGGCACTAACGCGCCGACCGGCGGTGGTGAGTCCACGGTCAGCGATGGTCTTGGGTGGCTGGGGGTATTTGTGTAACTTTTAAACTTTTTATGGTTAAGGTTTTAGCTAATTTCTCAATTGTAGGGAGGCTGTGCTAGTAGGTGTGCTAATTGTTATTTAGTAGACATATGAGGACAATTGTGTTCGAAATTGTTTTTAATTAAGGACAAAATTGGTAGAAAAATCAGATTACTCTGGTAATGTTTTAATCCCAGGGGTGGGGAGGATATCGGATTACCACCCACATTATTAACAGTAAATATTATTTGCAATAAAAGATTCTCATAATATTTAATTACTTGCAAACCAAACACCAGAATCTTGCAAAATAAAGGAAGATTACCTTCATTATCTTATATACCCCCGATTCAAATGCCCCCTTAATGTTATATTACTTCCATAACAACTGATTAGAAATATATATAACATATTACTAAATGAAGTAATATAATTGAAATAAAGCCTACACTTTATTGATAATAGTTATAAGATTAATTAGATGTAATACGATAAATTTTTAAGTAGTTGATTAGATGTAATACAATTGAAATAAAGTTAATTATAGGTAAATTTTCAGAATAAATAGGTTTTTGAGTATACCTAAGATTGTGTTCAACACTTTATAATTCTAGTAGTAATTCATGATATTGAATATTGATTACCTATTTGAATTCCACAAACAAATATTAATTATAAGCTTTTGAACAAGAACATAAGTTGTGAACAAAAATAAAGTATTAATTATATATATATTAATTAGATTTGGAGCAAAGAAAAAAAGTTATGATAGTTATTTAATTAATTCATGGACGGGATGGGAAGAGCTCTATCCCCATTCCCAACCCGCCCTTGCCCCGTCCCTAAATTTTTCGAGGAATCCCCACCCTAAACGGGGTAGGGCGGGGTGGGTTAAATGCCCATCCCTACTTTAGGGTACTGTTAACATTTTAGATAGTAGGGATAGTATACGAATTTAACTTCTTTGTCAAAGGTAGAAACACTTTTTAATGATGGGAAACATACAGCAAGGGGTTGAGAGCCATGTTGGATATGATAGCGGGTTTATGTTTCTTATGGAAAACCTAAAGGGGTTTAGGGAAATAATCTCTTAAAATACTTATATAATTTAACTATATGATAGTCAATTATAATTTAAAATGCAATTAATATAAGGATATACTTTTTTGTTTTGACGATATTGAGTGTTGGACTTAGACTCCAAAGCAGATAATACCTTTAGAAACCTAATTTTTAGGACAAAACCATGTGCATCCCAAGGCCCAAAGTAGACAATACCTCTAAAAACCCACCTATTATATATAATGACTTAATATATCAATACATGATCTTAAGTATATTATGATTTAGTAAATACTTGATTCCATAAAAGTATAAAACATTCAACTGTTGCAAGTCGCAATCTTCCCTCAACCCTCATGGTACTCATAAACTATTTTCTTGCTTCTATAGCCCATATCAAATCCTTTATTGAATTGAAGCTATTGCTTCCCTCCCGAGAGTAAAATAAATCATGTTTTTCGTGTATCTTGTTTGAAGCGCAGCCTCTTCAATAGTTACCTTCGTTTTCTAATTCTATTTCTCATGAATAGAAAGCCTTCGACTATCTTCGAACGTGATATCTTTAAGCGAGGTAACGTGCTATTACAAAAGTTTTGGTTTAGTGGTAAAGTCATCCTAGTGATGAAGCAACTTAAGAAGAATATCATGACTTTGCACCTCGTCTTTCAACATTTTTCAACTTGAGGACTGGACAAGCTGTCTTTTGAAGGAGGTGGTTGTTAGGAGTCTTTTATTTACTTATAGTGTTTGGATGATGGCTTGAAACACTGTCGTATTACTTAAATGAAGCGACGTCATTTTGAGCTAAACTGAAGAAACAATCCTGAGCGTTGATAAAGAGAAGATCCAACGGCTGGAATTAACCCTTCAGTCAACTATATAAAAGCAGATCTGTTTTTTGGCATTTGGTATGCATTATTATTTGTGCAAAACTCTCTCTTCTTTGTTAACACCATTTTGAGTCTATTAGGGTTTCAATTTGGGGTGTGTGAATCTTGTAACTTGTTGATTGAGTGACTAGGTCAGGTCATTCTCGGTCTATTTGTATACATTGTTAGTAGGGATTGAAAGGGTATAATATCTCGGGTGAGTTACGGGTTGAAGAAGGGATATTGAGGGTTTTGTGTTGCTGTTTGTAATCTATAATCTTGACAGTGATTTAGTGCAGCGAGCTCGTGTGTTTCTCGAGCTCAACGTGGGCGTAGCTTTCTCGAAATAGAGCAAGTGAACCATGATAAAATTCTAGTTGTTCTTGTGCGTGTGAGTTGTGATTATTGATTATGATCTTTGTTTGGTTGATTCTTTTGTGTGTGTGGTTATAACAGTGGTATCATAGCCAAAGTTCTAAGGTGTATCTAGGTTTAGAAATCGATTAATTTCTTAACGAATTCGATTAATTTCTTGACGAATTTGAAAATTAGGGTTTGTCNTCCAGCTTTAATTGAGAATAGTGAAAGATTAAAAACAAGAAAACTCTGCCAAAGATCCTGTTGGATGATGACTTGAAACACAGTTGTATTAGAACTTAAATGGGACGACGTCGTTTTGATCCAAACTAAGAAAACAATACTGAGCGTTGATAAAGAGAAGATCCAACTGCTGGAATTAAACCCTAATGTCAACCATATAAAAGCAGAGTTGTTTTGGCAAGTATTCTTTTTGGCAAATCTCTCTCTTCTTCGTTAAACACTATTTCAATTTGGGTTGAGTGAATCTTGTAACTTGTTGATTGAGTGACTGGGTCAGGTCATTCTGGGTGTATTTGTATACGCTGTTTATAGGGATTCAAAGGGTGTAATCTCTAGGGTGAGTTACGGGTTGAAGAAGGGTTATTGAGGGTTTTGTGTTGCTGTGTGTAATTTGTAATCTTGACAGTGATTTAGTGCAGCGAGCTCGTGTGTTTCCCGAGTTCAACGTGGACATAGCTTGCTAAAAAATAGAGTAAGTGAACCACGTTAAAATTCTGGTTGTTCTTGTGTGTGTGATTTGTGATTCTTGATTGTGATCTTTGTTTGGTTGATTCTTGTGTAAGTGGTTATAACAGTGGTATCAGAGCAATTTCTTGGAGATTAGGGATTTTACGAAAATTAGGGTTTTGCAAATTTGGGGATTTTGCAAAATTAGGGTTTCGTGAAATTAGGGTTTCTGGAAATTGGGGGTTTTTTGAAACAATGATTCCTTCTAGTCTTCAATAGGATCTAGGGAGTCAAATCTTGGCTAAGTTTAAAGGTATATAGGCTGGAAACCAGTAACCGCCTTAAAAACTATCTGGCAGTAATTGGTGACTTCTGGTGTAACAACGCCCTTCTTAGGTTTTTCTTTCTTACCATTATAGTATAATGAGTACTACTCGAATGGAGATTCCCAATATGATGGGAAGATCGATTTTGGGAGTTGGAAGAAAAAGAAGAAAGCATTGCTTTCTCACAACAAGGTTGCCATCGCACTGGAAGAGGACTCCGAAAAGTGGCCAGAGGAGAAGTTGAAAAAGAAAGAGGAGATCAATGAAGAGGCGTACAATCTGATAATCATGAATCTATCCGACAGCGTCCCCAGGAAGATAGATGGAATTGAATCACCGATTGAACTATGGGGTAAACTCACTACCTTGTATGCTTTGAAATCTGCCCCCAACCTAGCTTTTTTAAAAGGGGTTTTATTCTCTTATAAAATAGATAGTTCTAAGAGTATAGATGAAAACCTAGACGAGTTTCTGAAGATGACCTTGATCCTAAAAGGGACAAACCAAGCATTAGGAGAAACCAGTCTAGCCATGATCCTATTGAATTCCCTTACTGATGATTACCAGGTAGTCAAGAATGCCCTACAGTACTCGGGTACTGTACCAAATCTTGACCTAATAACAGTAGGACTTAGGGGCAAAGAATTAGAATTGAAAACCCAGAAACAAAATGGCACAAATCTGTTTGTTAAGAGTAGACCAGAACCTAGTCAAACTGGCAAAGGAAATCAGAATAATCAGGGGGCTAGAAATAAGAAAAATTGGAAGGGTAGTAACAAGCATAGAGGAGAGTCTAGAAAATGCTTCTTTTGTAATAAAATTGGGCACATTAAAAAGAATTGTTTTGAGTGGATTAAAAAACAAAAACAAGGGAATACTGAGAATAACCTAGCCACTACTAGAAACCTGGTAGAGGAACCTGAAGTACTCACTATGTCAATGAATGACACTGGGGAAGAGTGGGTGCTGGACTCAGGCTATTCATTTCACATGAGTCCTAAGAGAGACTGGTTCCAGGAATTTGAAAATGTTGACAATGAAACTGTTTACATGGGAAACAATAATGCATGTAGAGTAAGAGGGATAAGCATAGTGACTCTAAGGGCTAACACTGGAAAAATGGTAAAACTAACTAGGGTGAGGTATATACCAGAACTTAAAAGAAATTTAATATCCCTTGGCACCTTAGATGAATCAGGATGTTGTTATAAAGAAGAACATGGATGCTTGAACATATATAGAGATAACAACTTGATACTAAAAGGAGAGAAAAGAAATGGTCTTTATATACTCTGTGGGAACCATTCCCAAAACTGCTTTAATTCTGTGATTACTTCTACTAACTTGTCCAATACAGAAAAGTGGCACCTTAGATTAGGCCACATGAGTCAAAGAGGCATGGACATTCTGAAACATAAAGGGCAGTTTGGTAAGGACAAGACTACACCCTTTGAATTCTGTGAGAATTGTGTTTTAGGGAAACAGCATAGGAGTAGTTTCACTAAGGGGACACACCTAGCCAGTAGTCCACTAGAATACATACACTCTGACCTTTAGGGACCTGGAAAAGTGAAATCTTATGGAAGGAATAATTACTTTATGTCTCTGGCGGATGATTACAGCCACAAGGTGTGGGTGTACCTACTAAAATCCAAAGATCAGGCTCTAGCTAGGTTTAAGGACTGGAAAACCCTAGTAGAGAACCAAATGGGAAAAGGGGTGAAGGTTCTTAGAACAGACAATGGGCTGGAATTCTGTAACCAAGAATTTGACAAGTTTTATTGTGACCAAGGGGTTTTAAGACATAGGACAGTAACCTACACCCCACAACAGAATGGAGTGGCAGAATGAATGAATAGAACCCTCTTTGATAAAGTTAGGTGATTATTAGTAACCTCCAAACTCCCCACCTCCTTTTGGGGAGAAGCCCTTACAACAGCAACATACCTGGTAAATAGGAGTCCATCTACTGCAATAAACCTAAAGAGCCCATGAGGAAATGTGCACTGGTAGAGTCCCAGCTCTAAGCCACCTAAGAGTTTTTGGGTGTGCAGCTTATGCACACGCCATATGAGGAAAATTGGAACCAAGGTCAACCAAGTGCATATTCTTGGGGTATCAAGAAAGGACCAAAGGTTATAGACTTTGGGATAGAGATTCTCCAGGGGTTAGAATCATTGTGAGCAGAGATGTGGTATTCAATGAGGGAGTCTTTCCTTGTAAGAAAACTAGAACTAGATCTAACCCCGTTTCAAGTTCAGAGGATCCCTTCACCCAACCTGAAGTTACAACAATTGAGGTGGAGCTTCCTGCTCAAACTCAAACCAGTCAAGAAACTGAAGCTGTTACTGAACATGGAGGAGAAACTGGACAAACTGATCCAGAATGTGAGGATGAGATAGAAACAGCAGATGACACTGAGATTCAGCCTGAAAACTTGCAAGACTACCATCTTGCAAGAGACAGAACCAGAAGACAGGTAAGGACACCCACAAGATATTCCTATGCTGATCTAATATATACTGCCCTCCTTGCAGGTACTGAAGTACAAAGAAGAGAACCAGAAACCTATGAGGAAGCCATGCAGTCAAAGGAAAGGGACCAATAGAAGGCTGCTATGGAAGCTGAATGAAGTCCTTGAAGGTGAACAGAACTTGGAAACTTGTACCAAAGCCTAAGGACCAGAAACTTGTACAATGCAAGTGGCTGTTCAAACTAAAGGAAGGTATCACTGAAAAGGATCCCTTCAGGTATAAGGCTAGATTAGTAGCCAAGGGCTTTACCCAAAGAGAGGGAATAGACTTTAATGAAGTCTTTTTCCCAGTAGTTAAGTACAAAACCATAAGGCTCATGTTGTCCATAGTAGCCCACTAGGATCTAAAGCTTGAACAATTAGATGTTACAACTGCATTCCTACATAGAGATCTTGAGGAAGAGATCTACATGAGCCAACCCTTAGATTTCATAGATAAAAAGGCCCCCAACCATGTCTGCCTACTGCTGAAAACTTTATATGGGCTAAAGCAATCCCCTAGGCAATGGTATAAGAGGTTTGACACCTTTATAGTAAGTATAGGATTCACTAGGAGTAAGTATGACAATTGTTTCTACTTTGCTGTTTTGGATAAGATACCTATTTACTTACTGTTGTATGTAGATGACATGTTACTAATAAGCAAATCAAAGCCTCTGATCTATGTGTTAAAGAATAAACTGAATGCTGAATTTGAAATGAAAGACCTAGGGAATGCTAGGAAGATCTTAGGCATGCAAATTGATAGAAACAGAAGTAAATGCAAACTGAAAATTCACCAGTGCTTATACTTGCATAAGTTAGTAGAAAAATTTGGAATGTCAGGGACTAAAACTGTCTCAATGCCTTTAGCTAACCATTTCACATTAAGCAAGGCTCAATGCCCTAATACTAATGCTGAGTTAATTAAAATGGAGACCATACCCTATGCAAATGTAATTGGATCCTTGATGTATGCTATGATTATTACTAGGCTTGACTTATCATTTGTGATATCATTGTTAAGTAGATTTATGTCCAATCCTGGCATGGAACATTGGACAGCCCTGAAATGGGTACTCAAGTATGTTAATGGCTCTTTTGAATGTGGGATTGGAATACTGTAAAAGATTTGTCTCACTGGAGCTGGCTGGTTTTGTAGACTCTGATTTTGCAGGTGACAAGGATACTAGGAAGTCAACCACAGCATATTACTTTACCTTGGGGGGCAACTGCATTAGCTGGAAGTCACAATTATAGCCTATAATTGCACTGTCATCAACCGAAGTTGAATATGTGGCTGTAGCTGATGTATTTAAGGAGGCAATTTGGCTCAAATGGATCCTGAGTGAAGCAAACCTGTCTGAACTGAAGCTAACCATTTTTTTCAGACAGTAAAAGTGCAATACACCCGAGTAAAAATTCGGTGTACCATGAGCGAACCAAATACATAGATGTTCGCTATCACTTTGTGAGAGCTCTTGTCACTAGGGAGGAGATAGCTCTCAATAAGGTTCCTACTGAGCACAATCCAGTAGACATGGGTATGAAGATTGTTACACTTGCTAAGTTCAAGCATTGCTTGAACCTGCTGTCCATTCAGTAAGCAAGGGTAACAAAAGAACCATGAAGGACTCACTAAAGGCAAGCTGCACTGGCACAGAGGTTGTTTCAACCCATCAAATTGGAGATTGTTGGATGATGGCTTGAAACACAGTCGTATTAGAACTTAAATGGGACAACATCGTTTTGATCCAAACTGAGAAAACAATCCTGAGCGTTGATAAAGAAAAGATCCAACGACTGGAATTAAACCCTAATGTCAACCATATAAAAGCAGAGTTGTTTTGGCATTTTGTACGCAGTATTCTTTTTGGCAAATCTCTCTCTTCTTCGTTAAACACCATTTTGAGTCTTTTAGGGTTTCAATTTGGGTTGAGTGAATCTTGTAACTTGTTGATTGAGTGACTGGGTCAGGTCATTCTGGGTATATTTCTATACGCTGTTTGTAGGGATTCAAATGGTGTAATCTCTAGGGTGAGTTACGGGTTGAAGAAGGGTTATTGAGGGTTTTGTGTTGCTATGTGTAATCTGTAATCTCGACAGTGATTTAGTGCAGCGAGCTCGTGTGTTTCCCGAGTTCAACGTGGACGTAGCTTGCTCAAAAACAGAGCAAGTGAACCACGGTAAAATTCTGATTCTTCTTGTGTGTGTGATTTGTGGTTCTTGATTGTGATCTCTGTTTGGTTGATTCTTGTGTGAGTGGTTATAATAGATCCACCTGAGCCTCAATCCAGCAGAAAATCTGAGGAGAAAACACAGCAAGCTACTGAAGGTCTTTTCTTTATAATTCAACTCTTTTATTATCGAGAATTCTTAGATGCAGACGTCCTTCAATTATTATCATGCGGACTAAAGCTAGTGTCTGATTGTTAGCTTTTGATTTTAAGGTTTATGAAGTTAGTGACCAATCATTCACCTTTGGTCCGCACCTTAAAATTTAAGGACATCCAACGCTTGAGATTGACATCTTTTACGATTATAATTGACGCGGGGAAAATTATTAAAAAAAAAAAAAAAAAAAAAAAAGTAAACTAGAAATTAACTAAGCATTCTCTTGAATTCTTTTGTTTTTATGTTGTTGGTATATATAATATTATACCACTTGTAGAGAATCCTGTTCAGAATCAATAGCTTCAGAAGGGTTCCGAGCTCAAAAGTCCTTCAACTTTTCTTGAGAGAAATGAAGCTGAGGCAGAATTGGAAAAACTGCCAGGGATCCACCTGAGCCTCCATCCAGCAGAAAATCTAAGGAGAAGACACATAAATTGTTGATGCTTGATTTTGACGCCAACTACTTGCACGTGTAAAATGCTAAAATGACTTAGAAGTCACACGTGATATGAGGGGATGGAATCAAATAAAAGGTGAAGAGCAATATTTAAAGTGGTTCGGATGCTCTAAAGCGAATCATACATCCACTGCTATTGTATTAATAAGAAAGAGTGATCAGGTCGTGTTCAGCAAGCTAAGTTACAGTTAAGAGAGAGAGAGAGAGAGAGCTATTTTAGCGTAAAATAAGCTAATCCCCACAAATGAGAGGGAAGCCCTCTATTTATAGTGGGAAAGTTCAAGGTAATGATTATGAAAGCTGCAAGTGGGTAGGTGTCGTGCAAATCATTTCTTTGCGTCCCATTAATCAACTACCCGAGGGATTTCCTCAATTAGAGCAGGGCTTTGACACGTGGGCGATCTCCAGCCACTTGCTGGCCTGGCACCTACCAACTGCACTGACAGGAGCCATGCCACTTGTGCTAGGCACGACGTGGCTGCACCTGGATGGCACAGAACCCTTATGAACTCTAACCATCCTTTACTAACGAGGCTTCATGTCAGCCCTACTTTTTCAGGCATAACATAAGTCCCCTAGTTTTTAAGGTTTAAGGATCGAACCTTGAGAACTTCATAATTATGCCATGATTTGACATATCCAAATGACGCTTGGTCGAGCCGACCTGGCTACAAAGAGGGCGTAGAACATTTTTCTATGAGCGACCTGAGATGGTCTTCTTCCGTTAAGTCGACGACCTGGATTAGACCCTACTCAGTGCCATATCGATGCACCTCTTATCTTAATCGAGGTCTGCGACCTGATCACACTTGGCATATTTCTACTAGAGGCAAGGAATCATATCGCTTTGCACCGACATGCGACGAAGAGTGTTCTTTTCCAACGACCTCTTTAGATGTTATCTGTTGCGCTTGATAGCTAATCCATTAATGAAGTATCCTTTATTCTGACAAACGTGTCCTGTGCATAATAAGTGCCAGCTATGCGCATTAAATGCAAGCCATGTTGAAACGACATTCCTTATTAGGGTATTAAATGCTGATGAGAGTGCATTTAATGTGGAGGAGAGAATTGAGCTGTTGCTCGATTATTTCAACAGAGAGGGTCGACGATTGAATTTCTCGAAGCGTGGCGGTTACTCCTTCTCGCCGATTGATGACACGTGGTCGCGATCAACGGCGAGAGACGCATTCCTCCCAAACATCGCTTGGCTTTGGGAAGACCAATCGCCGTTTCTTCCAATATAAAATCCTAGGCTTGCCTTAAGCAATGTCACAACACTCATATTTTCAGAAAAAGCAAAAAAGCTCTCGCGAGACCAGATTTTCAATCTTTCAAGTTGGTGCGCATTTTTCGTTAACAGTAAGAAGTTCGCCCCCCACAACCAAAAAGGTAAGGAAGATCCTTCTATTGCTTTCCTTTTTCTGTTTCATGGACAACTTAACTAGGTGATAATGGTGGGTGTTTATGGCTAGACTTCTATAAGGAATATGTTTTCAGGGTATGAACCATTAGGGGTGGTCCCTAAGGGTTTTTTAGGATTCTTGGAAGATACATTAGGGTTTTGTTCTTTCACATCGTCGTACAAAATTCTTTACGGAGACTAAGTAATATATACGTGTCCCCTTTTTTCAGACCATAGAAGAGATGGACCTTACAGTGATCATAACAAATGAGGGGATGAGCTCGCATACGTAGGACACCCCGATGGGTCCTGCACAAGAGATTCTGTCAGTGGCTACTCGAGAGGAAATACAGAAGGTGGTAGACTAATACGCACTTAGCATAGACGTCTACTGGTACAGGTCACATATGTTCACGAACCGTTGGTACTTATCACTCTTTTTGACAAAAGTTGTAGGTGTCTTCTTGGATTAGGGGCCAGTAGTACCCTTGGTGAACAACTTTATTGGTGAAAGATCGTGCGGCAGTGTGATTATCACAGATCCCTTCATGTATCTCCCTCATGATGTAATCTACCTCTTCGTCGGTTACACATTGGAGAAGAGGGGCGCTAAACCCTCGCCTGTATAGTTGGTCTCCAATGAGGGTGTAACGAGCAGATCTTGTTCGCAGGGTCCTTGCCTCGACCTTGTCGTTTGGCAAGGTCCCATCTTTGAGATACTGAATGATAGGGGTCATCCAAGAAACTGATTCTATTACATTTACAGCCTGTTCGATTGGGCTAATACTGGGGGTCTCGATGAACCGAATAGGAATGCTTTCTGATGCATCTGAATCCAACGACGAGGCTATTCTTGCCAAGGCATCTGCCACAGAGTTGCTATATCTAGGAATCTGTGTGATCGTGAAATGCTTGAATGGCTCGAGTGCGGTCTTAGCTTTCTTCAGATAGCTGATCCTGTTTTCTTCCTTGGTTTGGTATTTCCCCAAAATCTGGTTAACGACCAGCATGGAGTTATTGTGGATACTGATCGCGGTTGCACCCATTTCTCTGGCCAACCGCAATCTAGCGAGCAGAGCTTCATACTTGGCCTCATTATTAGTTGCCTTAAAACTGAACCGGAGAATGCCATGAATACAAACCCCATTAGGACTCAAAAGGAGAAGACCTACCCCGGCCCTCTTTCTGTTTGATGATCCATTGACGTAGAGGCTCCAGGTCGACAGATTTTGGGAGATTTTCTGAATGACTTTGCTGGGCTGTTGCTCTGACTCATTCGTCAGATGATATGAGAATTCTGATATGAAGTTGGCAACGGCCTGCCCTTTGATGGTTGCTTTTGGTCTGTGCTTCAGATCAAACTGACTTAATTCCATGGCCCATTTAAGCAATTTACCTGATGCCTCTGGTTTCTGGAGGACCTGCCTGAGTGGGTAATTGGTCATTACACGGATCGTATGGACGTGGAAGTAAGGTCGTAACTTTCTGGAAGCGATCAGTAGGGCATAAGCTAATCGTTCCATTTCTAGATACTGCATCTCGGCATCCAACAGATGCTTGCTCGCATAATACACTGGCTATTGAACCCTGTTCTATTCCCGAACTAAGGCTGCATTGACCGTGAACTGAGAGACGGACAGATACATGAGGAGGATCTCTTGTGGGAGAGGTTTGGACAGAAGAGGTGGCTTCTTGAGGTGTTCTTTAATACTCTGGAACGCTTGTTCGCACTCGGGAGTCCACTCAAACTTTTTTTTGGCCCTTAGAACATTGAAGAACGGCAAGCAGCAATCTGTTGCTCTCGATATGAAGCGATTGAGTGCCGCTATTCACCCATTGAGGCTCATAACCTGCTTTTTATTGGTCGGGCTTTTCATATCGAGGAGAGCTTGGATTTTCTCGGGGTTGATCTCTATTCCCCTTTGGTTAACCATGTATCCTAGGAAATTTCCCGAGGATACTCCGAATGAGCATTTGAGGGGGTTTAGCTTCATTCTGTATTTCCAGATGATGTCAAACATCTCAGTGAGATGCGCTATGTGATCTGAAGAGACATGCAACTTGTCCAGCTTGTCATCTACATAGACCTCCATCGATTTCCCGATCTGTTTGGAGAACATTCGGTTAACCAACCGTTGGTAAGTTGCGCTTATAGGCTTTTTACAAGTGTACGAAATTGTGCAAGTAGTAAAACTCGAGTAAACGAGTGTCGAATCCCAAGAGAACTACTTACCAAGTACCAAACTAGTATATTTTATTGCTATTTGATGAAACAGAATTTTATGAATGAATATAATGAAAACGAAAACAAATTAAAAACTAAATAAAAGTAGAATTTTATAAATACTTTGGTAGAGAAATCAATATGACTAAACCTAGGACATAAATTTCACACCAATTTAATCTTATGCATTGACAATTATTGCTAACCTAATTAAGCTTATTCTAAAGGCCAAACTCCCTAATATTCCACTAACTTTCTCTCGAACAATTAGCGAATTAACCCTTAACCAACAACCCAAAATATCTCTAAGTTAAATTTAGAAGCTAAGAGATCATTAAGTTCTATGGAATTTACCAGAGCCTCACAGATCGCAGTAACCTATCTCTAGCGTTCGCTCAATCTATGGTTTTATTACCTTAGACTAATCAGGTTTCATCTCTCGATCTCAACCCAACCCATAAAATCATTCAACTCTTCGGCCCTTAAGAATTGAAAGCATTATGCACAATAATAAAACTTAGAATTAAAAGCTCAATAAGAATTAACAATAATTTAAGTCAACACATATTCATAAATTGGGCTACATCTTAGCCCTAGAAAAGAGATTTAGTTCATAAATACATTAATAAAAACAACCATTGTATTCAATAACATGAGTTCAAGAAATAAAAATAGAAAAACTTCTCTAATTGGCGAACGAGAACTTCAAGAAATCCGATCTCCAAAATAGTAGCTGTCCTTTCTCCTTCTCTAAAAAACCCCCAAAACTAATTAAAAATCCTTATTTATAGTGCTAGGGTTTGCAGGTTACTTAGGAAAAGAATTAAAATACTTAATCCACTCAAATTAGGATTAGGAGAATGCAATAACCCAAACAGGCCCGAGACCCATCGCTGCGGCAATGAGAAACGATTGCTACGGTGATCATTCTTTCTGTCCCCAAAGTCTGTGAACTTTAGAATTTGATAAAGTCATCAACATAAACTTTGTACCTCTTTGAATAAGATTTCCAACGCCACCAGAATCGTTGAATTCTGATTACCACAGCTCAAGTTATGATCAAAACATCGAAGCATGCTCATCTTGAAGGATTTCCAAATTTTATGTTGTAGTTTCGACGCGTCACAACTTTCTCGTTTCAACTCCGATTCTTGCACCGTTTGTTCCTACTCGTCATGAATTCCATCGACATCATTCTTTTTCCTTCAAATATCGGCTTGAACCTGAAAATACTCAAAATACACCCGTGATCCCGTGAAAAGTATTTATGAAATAATAAATTCAAACTCCAACAATTAAACACCTTTTTCCACAAATAATCCAATTAAATCACTAATAAAATGTATACTTTCAAGCTCTTATCATGCACCAGCGTTCTTGAGGCCAAAAGGCATAATTTTGTAGTAGTACAACCCCCGATCTATAACAAGGGATGTATGCTCTTCGTCTGGCACGTACATCAAAATTTGATTGTATCCCGAGTACGCGTCCATAAAACTCAATGGCTCGTGCTCGGAGGTGGCATCCATGAGCTGATCGATTCTGGGCAGGGGGAAGCTATCTTTTGGGAATGCCTTGTTGAGGTCGGTAAAGTCGACACATGTCCGCCACTTGTCGTTAGGCTTCTTTACTAAACCGGGTTGGCAACCGCTTCTTGGATGGATCCATTCTAAAGGAGATTATCTACCTCAAGTTTCAAGGCAACATATCGCTTGGGATCCATCGCCCTTCTCTTCTGGCGAACTGGCTTGGCTTCACTGTCGATGTTTAAGGCATGACAAATAATATTCGGGTTGATCCCGACCATGTCTGCATGCGACCAAGCGAACACATCGATATTCTCCCCGAGAAAGCTAGTCAACTCGGTGGTGAGCTGAGGGTTGAGATTGCTCCAATCCTCAACATTCTGCTCGGCTCATTCTGGTCGATCGACACTTTAGTTAGATCCTCAACTGGCCCACCGGAAGGTCATTCCTAAACACGAGGATCAATATTATCCTTGATTGGGCCAGACTGCGGCTCGATCCGGCTAATCGTCATTGCCTGTCGGGGAATGTCGTGCGAGATGCCCTTCCCTTTGCACTCCATCTACACTGCCCTTACATAACAGTCGCGAGATGAGCGCTGAGATCTGCTAACTTCCCTTATCCTTGTCGGGGTGGGGAACTTCATCTTCAGATGGTATATCGAAGTGACTACCTTGAAGTTTCTCAGCAAAGGTCGCCCCAGGATACCATTAAAAGCGGATGGGCAATCCAATACCAATAATTCAGTTACCTTGGTCACTTCGTTAAAGTCACCTAGCATGACTGGAAGCGAGATCGTTCCTTTGAAGATCAGGTGGTCCCCTGTAAAACCATATAGGGGGATTAAGGCGGGCTTCAGGTCGGCCTCATCCAAGTTCATTCTTTCAAAAACTGCTTGGAACAGGATGTTCACAGCACTTCCGTTGTCCACCAATATTATGTGGATGTCGTAGCACCCAATCAGGGGCGTGATCACGAGAGCGTCATCGTGGGGATGATGTAATCGACCTACATCATTTTCGGAGAAGGTAATTTCCTCCTCCTTGCGAACCTTTTGTGGTCGCTGCTTCGTGCTCATCACACTGAAAGGATCGTGATGGGCTGCGCGAGCATATCTTTCTTGGGCACCTCGCGAGTTCCCCACAAGTTGCGATCCCCTGAAGATCATTCCGACGCTGTAGATACCCTTGCAATCACGATGCTTCTTTCCTGGTTCCCCTTGATTTTTTTCCTACGCGAGAGTGGAGTCATCAATATACTCCTTGAAATGCCCCTGCTCGATGAGGTCTTCGATTGCCTGTTTGAAAGCTTGGCACTTATCGGTGTGATGACCATTATCCCAATGAAAGCGACAGTATATTTTACTATTTCTAGCTGATGGGGGATTTTTCATGGGCTCAGGCTCTCCGAGCAAGTTGGCTTCTTCTGACTTATCAAGAATAGCCAATACAAACGCATTTAAAGGCGTATACTGATTTCTGTCGTGATCGCGATGAGGAACTGGAGCAAGCATAAGACTTTTTAAGCTCATACCACGATTTCTTTCCTTTTCGTTGATCGTCATTAGCCCATCTATGATCAACTCTCCTACTTTCCCCACGACCAGGCGCAATACCTGAAGCGTTTGGGTCGCGACGGTGGAGCACTGCCACAGAGTTTTCCATACAGAGGTACTTCTCTGCAAGGTTGTAGAAGCGAGTGAGAGAAATATCATCCTCAGCTTGTAACTCTTTCCACAGGTCGGTCTGTGGCCGAACTCCCACTATGATGAGAGTCCGAACAGACTTTTCGAGAGTGTGGGCTACCTTATTAAGTTCTCTGTGGAATTGATCGATGTAAGATTGGAGGGATTCATCCCTCTCTTGCCTTATGTTGCTGAGGTAGCTTAAAGGCATTGAGAACTTTCGGTTCGCTTGGAAGTGCCTCAGGAACATCGATCTCATTTGAGGCCACGAGCTGATCGATCCCGCTGGGAGCGACCTGAACCACCGTTTGGCATGAGAGGTTAGAATTACTACCAAACAACGGCACTTCGCCAAATCCAAAACCTGGTGAAGCTCCATCAGGTCGTTGAATTCATATAAGTGATCTTGCAGATCAGAATTTCCATCGAACGCCCGCATATTGGGCATTCTAAATTTCGATGGGAGAGGGGCAACTAATACTACTGGAGAAAAGGGAGACGCTGCTGCGACCTGCCCTTGATCATTCTACTGAGCCTTTAGTTGATCTAGAGCTCGTTGCAGCTCCTCAATCTGAGGCAGCAGAGCTGTCTGGGGATTGCTTTCTCCCATGCGAGTTTGACCCTCGCGATTGCGGTTGAGGAAAGTCCAGAGGTCGGATTCCTCTTCGCCTCGGTCGACAGTTCCGGCTACCCTTGATACATGCTGGCTAAAGTTGTGTGATAGCGATGATTGGTGCGGGGAATTTTCACGACCTCCGCAGTGGTACGAACCGCCCCGCGAAGTGTGGGAACCTCTCCCACGATGATCAGGATTGTTTCTTTGGCGGTGATGAGAATCGCCTCGCCCAGCACTTTTATGGGGGTGTCCATGCGACATGGTATGGGACAACTCGGGCTGCACCCTTTCACCGAGTCTCAACGCCGCGGTATTCTACTCGGTACGTGGTTGGTGTTCGTCGGTCCTTTGGAGCCCTTAGGCCTATTCTTCGCCACTTGCTTACCTTTCCTTCGATGCACTGCAGTGTGCGAGGCCTGGGCTATCGCCCTTCTCCGCGTTTTCGCGGGACCTGCAAACATTTTTGGCGGTGCAGCTGATTAGGGTGGCATGCCCCAGTCCAAACGGTCCAACCTTTGGTTGACCGTTTGGAGAGTATTGTTGAACCTCTCCAAGTAGCTTTTGATGGCAGGGTCAAGTTGTGAACTTAAAGGGATATCCCCCGCGGCATTTTGTGGAACTGAGGGCACCTCGGGAGATGTGTCCTCCTGTACTTGGGGGATCTCCTCAGCACCATGATTGGTTCGCTCAGGTTTGAGTCGGTGAGCCATTTGCTATTGTAGGACCAGTTAGTTAGAGATTCTCCTGATAAAGGACGAATACTAAATCAGGCCCTCCTTCTAGCGCTAAACTGTTGATGCGTGATTTTCACACCAACTAAACGCATGTATGAAATGCTGAGCTGGCCCAGAAGACACACGTGAATGTGGGGTTGAGAATGTAAATGATGGCAAGACAATGTTTAAAGTGGTTCGAGTGCTTAAACAAGTGAATCCTACGTCCACTGATATTGTATTTATGTTTAAAGGATCAGGTCACGGCTTAACGAGCTGATGAGAATACAAGTGAGAGAAAGAGAGAGAGCTATTACAGAGAGAAGATAGCTAATCAAGAGTAAAAATGAGCCAATCCCATAAATGGGAGAGAAGCTCTCTATTTATAGTGGGATACATTCAGGTAATGATTATTGAATCCGTATAAAGGAGTCTAGTATCGTGCAAATCTTTCTTTGCGTCCTGTTATTCATCTACTCGCGTGATCTCCTCGTATGCAGAGATTGGACATGTGGACGACTCTAGCCTTTTGTCAGTCTGGCATGCACCCACTGCACTGGCAGGAACATGTTGCTCATGCTAGCATGCGACGTGGTCGCACCTGAATGGCTGTAGGATCTGCCCAGACCCTAACCACTTGCGCTGACTAGGCTCTATATCAGCCCTACTTTTCCAAGCATAATAACCACTATACTCAGAAGGATATGAGGATGGATTCTCTAATATTCTTCCAAAGGTTGTTGTTCTTCCCTGTGGCCACGTCTTCCATGCCAAATGCTTGAGTTTCATACAACAGATGAAGTTTTTAGAGATCCTCCACGTATCATATGTAGAACTTAAAAGAGTTCATCTTTATCCTGAATTATGCACCATGCAGTTTCAACAGGATCCTTTCATTTCATTTAATTTTTTTTTTTTTTTTTTTCAGAAATTAGGTAATAATTGGATGGGAAATGCTTGAATTTGGTGATTTCAATTCAAATATCTCCCCATTTGACCTTTCCCTTTTGACCGGATAACAAGCCCTTTAGTCACTGCCTCACTCAGATTAGCTATACCCAAGAGTCTTGTGTTCAAGTCATCGGAAGAGACAATTACTGGGTTTACCCAAAAAAAGAAATATCTCCTCATTTGTCGAGTTCTTTCTCTTGTTCTTTACTGAACTATAATAGAAACACAAATCAATTTCTTTGCCTCTTTGTCAACAAATCTTAATGCTTGTGTGGGATTACAGAGAGAATGTAGGAGATTACAATGACTAGTAGGAGAGAATGTAGGAGATTACAATGACTAGTTGGACAATCAAAATCTTATATTCTTACTCAAATAGAAATAAATTAGAAGAGAATCTTGGTGCCTTACCATGTAAATCAAACCCTTAAAATAACTATCGTTGAATGTATTAAAACAATATGTGGCTGGCCACTAGAATTTGCATTAGCTTACCCGCGAAAGCTAGAACATTGGGAAAAATACAATAAGTGGCTGAACAAAGCACAATACCTACTTTATTAAACAGGAACCTTGCTAGAATCAACAGTAATTTACGTACAAATTAATAATAAGTTAACATCTATTACTTGTACAAGGGACATTCTATCAGGATTCTTCATCAATACAAATTTCTGAATCCCAGCACATTATCCCTATAAGACCATTTCTTCAGAATACCGAGATGCGTATTCAACCACCACAAGTAGATCTTCAATTCACATGAGCAGAAAGCATGATACTTTGCTTTTTGGCTTTCTAGAGCTTTGATTCTTGCATTATTCTAAATTGTTCAACTTTACTATCTTGATTGAGTCTCACTATCTTCTTCTGAAATGTTGAACAAGAACTTTGGGAGGGAGGTGATTCGAGGGAGATGAAGTAGCAGCTCACCAAGTGAGTCTTTCCTTGACATGCCGGTTGCTGGCTTGCCGCCAGAGAAATCTTTTGGATCAACTTCAGGAGCCTTCATTTCAACTCCATTTTTGTTATCATGCAATGGTTCAGGAGAGATGTGTAGCTGAACATTCTTTCCATTTTCATCATTTGGTCTTGCATCAGAACTTTCCCCGTTTGCTTGAAAGTTTTGAGCTGCACCAGGTTCCTTCTGCAAAAGGCAACAGAGAGAATTGACTCTTGACATGAGGGATTTCTCATCCGAAGCTGCTGTTGACTGCTGAGTGTCACTAAGCAAGTACTGTGCAATGTCCTCCAGTAAGTCACGGCAATCTGTTCCTTCCTCAGGTTGATTTCCGAAAGTTATCTGATCTGAAAGACAGTTTTCGATGTGGTTCATAAAATCACTCATAGACATTGATGGGTGAAGGCCCGGCACTTTTATCTGGTCCCAATTCCTAGTTCCCTTCGAATTTACTTCACACGTTCCACTCCCTTCAATTGCACAAGTGTCCATTTCTAGTATTAGAGTGGCAATAAGTGACAATTGAAGAAAAAATGCACCCATAACCATATTAAAAACTTACAAGAACAATAAATACTTTCATAGGGCATAAAATATCTTCACATTCAAGCCCTACAGTTAGGCATAATACTAAGATCCAGCATTCATACAGAATAACAGAGAAAAAAGCACAAAATAAATAAATAAAAAATTTAAACATGATTTCATAAAATATATATCTTGCCAGGCCTCTTTATGCTTAAAAAATGCACCACCTTCAGATCTTATAGCATCAATTATGAAGACCAATTTTCATTTTTCAATGTTTGCAACATATTTCAATGTTATGTTATATTGTCTTTCATAGTTTTCCATATACTAATCACAATTATCCACATAAAAAGATCGTAATTTAAGCCACATATAATAACAATTAATAAATTAAGCCTAGGATCAACTTAGGGCACCTATAAACATTAACAAACTAAAAGGCATATTCTCTTTTAGTACAGAATTTCTTCCCCCACACCATGACCAACACAAACAAATAATATGCATACTTCTTGAAGAGAACAACTAATTAAATGATAAAGATATAAAATTACTAAGATAAAATCTGAACAGGCAAAGAACATTAAAACCTAAAAACAGACGGCAGCAATAAGAACTGAGCTCATACCTGAGCTAGGAGAAGGAGCTTCCCGAGACATATTCTCTGATCCAAAACCAGAAGGTTCCCCTTTCTCAATTTCAAAGGAAGACGAGTGAGCTGCAACTGGTGATGCCAAATTCTGCAAACCAGTAATACTTGATCCTTGACCAGTCTCCACTCGATCACCTTTTGACTCATCTGGATCATCACAAATAGAACCCCTTGGTTCAAAGTATGGTGAATCTAAACTTATCTCTGGCTGTCGGCTTAGATAATTCAAACGCATGTCACACTGGATGAGCTTTTCAAAATGTTTGTTTAACAGCCCTTGTGGACACTGCAGAAAATGTTGCCTACAAAAACAAAGTAAATGATTTTCACATCAGTATTTAATTCCATATAGTTACATCTCCTTCAAGTAGAATCTTTGAAAAGCAATGCATGGTAAGATTTTCAGCAACTAACATATTCCAAACCTGTTACATCAAGTCATAAAACAAGCAGCAAAAGTTTTGTACAACGTAAAGGTACACAAATTCATGTTTAACCTTGTATGAGTTAGAATTTAATTTTTTCCAAGATGAAAAACAGCATTATATTGTTTAATCGTTAAATAGATATTAGGAAAGCACTTGAATCCTAACTCAAAAGATGGAGAGCTTACAACCAAATAAATTCATGAAGACAAAAAAAAGACAGAATATATGCCACAAATAACTTAAAATCAGAACCTTCAACTCAAATACATCACACAATCTACTGAGACAACTTGGGACCACAGACTCCATAAAATCATCCAATTAAAGAAAACAAGAAGAATCACCAATGGCAGAACAATATCTAACCGGTGTAAGCTAGCCTGCCCATCAGTAAAATCTGCTGTAGCCTGCCACAATGTGTGCTTTCTAGGCTGTGGATTAGTCTCCCTAAAGAAAAGTGGCTGTCTAGCAAGCTGCATAACACAAAAAACTACCAATAAATCAATTTATGCCCACACACTAAAACACACAATTACCATTCATCCATAGTCTAGAACATTACCACAACATTCAAAGTCCCGGGACCGTCATCAGGACAGTTTGCCCTCAAAGCCATAATATCAGACCACTGAATCTCTATCTTGCTCTTAAGACCACCTTCAAGCACCTCCCAAACAAGCTTATGCTTCGCAAAGTAACACTTCGCCACCAAATCGCCTTCATATCTCGATTTATACTGCCACCAAAATAAATTCCTATAAACTCAAAACTCCCCAACACATTAAAAACAAAACTAACGAAAAACAAACTAATCAATATTACCTCCCACCGTCCAATCCTAAGAAGAGAAGCAGGAAAATTCGACGCCTTGAGCTTGTCAGTAGCACCCGAAGAAGCAGCTGCCACAGCTTTACTCTCCTTCTTAACTACAGGATTAAGATTATTCTCTGGCGCTTGAGAGAGCCTCATTTGAATCAGATCCAATAACGACGGGCTCTTCCTCAGCCGCAAACCCAACGGACTCGGCTCATCAAGTGGGTTGTATTGTGATGGCGGGATTGGATACGCATCATTGTTATTATCATTATTCCAAGCACTCCATTGCTAATTCAATTCAATCAACAACAA
>NW_022196479.1:600000-794480 GCF_008641045.1 Pistacia vera
AGAAAGAACTATCAAAAGGATAACGATAAGTGTAGTGGGTATCCACAGATCAAATCAATCAGGGTAAGCCTTTTTTGTTTTTTTTTTTTTTTTTCCGTCTTCACAAGCTTATGCTTCAAAATGGATTCCTTTTGGCTTCCTAATTTCAATTAACCCGTCAAACGCAAAACCAATACTGTGGGTACACTATATTTCATATATAGTTCTCTTTTAGCACTAAAATATACAACAAAATCATCATGTTAAAAATAACAATAATAATTTTGTGATATTAAAGGAAGAAAAAATATTATTTTTTTCCTTACTGGAATAAATTAATCAAGATTATTATTGTTATTGTTTTGATATACTTAATTATATTTGCATCTTCTCAATTCATCACTTTCTACTGTCTGTCTCTCTATTTAGTTAATTTTGAAGTTAATTGCAGTAATAATACAGACCTTCATAAGTAAATATTTTAAAACCAAATAAAAAGAGAGTCCACATGAAAATTAAAACCCTTCTCCTTTATAGAATAATCGAAGAAGTGAATGTGTAAATTTGAGAGCCAACTATACATTCAATTACAAAAATATGCCATAAAATTCTGGCATACGTCAAAAGAAGTTTTAAGATTTATGCTCGCTTGCCAGACATTCTAATGTAAAATATAAGATGATAATTTAAGACAAGATTTATAAGTAAAATAAAAAAAAAAAGTTTATTGTTCCAAGCTCTTCTATTTAATTACCTCGTTAATAATTGATTAAGCAATTTTATAAAAAGGGTAATTCCAACATCTCTTTACAACAACACCCATCTCTTCTATGACATAGTACTTATCAAGGTTGTTTTTAATACTTTAAGGGAATGTTTGGATAGGAGTTATGTGAGATTACTAGGGTTAAGTCATCTTATATTACTTCATTACCATATTTGGTTGTCAAGTAATATAAGGTACTGGTAATCTTCAAATTGGTAATATTGGAGGTAATCTGATTACTTCCATTTTCTTAGGTATTCTAAGATTACCAGGGTTATTTTTTTTTGTTACAATTCTATTTCTTATTAATAAAAATTTTGGACAATAATGCCCCTATTTTAAAATAAATTTACATTAATATACTATTTTAATTTTATCCTTATTTAATTAAATTTTTGGACAATAATGCCCTTATATTTAAAACAATTTACAGACCACCACTGCCACCCAGCCACCACCGCCGGCAGCGGGCTAACCACCACAGACCGCCGTCGAGAAGTCGTCGGAGTTCTTAAAAAAGACCGAGATTCGGTGGGAGGCTTCACAATGGCCTTTTCCGGCCATATTGATGGTCGAAAATGGCTATATAAGGCCAGATCTGGCCGAAAACAACTAGAGCTAGGCAAGATCTGCCGTTAACGGCTAGGTCTATGTCCGTTAACGGCCAGATCTTGCCCAGATATAGCTGATAATGGCCAAGGATCTGATCGTTAACGGCCAGATCTGGCCTGATATGGCTGTTTTTGACAATCAATATGGCCAGAAACGGCCATATCAAAGCCTCTTGGTCACGGTGAGCTACTCACAGCGACTTTCAGATACTTCCAATGGTGGTTTGCGATGGCGGCAGGGGGTGGGGTGATTTTGTCATAAATTAAAGTTTTATATAAGAGGGGGTATTTTATCTAAATCTGAAATATTGGGGGTTAAAAGAAATTATTCAAAAATTAATAATAAAAATAATATTATATTAATATTTTAAAAGGGGACAATTTAGTAATTTAAATAACATACCTTCCACCCCATAACCAAACATATTAATATAACATACCCACCAAGTAACCAAACACATTTTCCTAAAGATTCTCAGTAATCTTTAAGGTAATCTAACTTTCCGGTAATCCAACATTCCCTTAACCAAACGCCCCCTTAGGGCTTTTATTTTTATTTTTTAGTTATAAGATATTAAATAATCTTCTACTTATCAACCATTCAGACGGTGTATGAAATTAACTTTAAAAGAAAAAAAAAAAAGATTAAACTACTTTTTCCCACCCAAGGTTTGCCTTAATGACACTTTCTCACCCAAAATGTTTCAAAATACCACTTTTCCAACCAAAGTTTATATTCTGTTACTACCTAAATTTCTCTTTGTCACCACCATTTGAACCTCCGATTTCTTCTCTATAAAACTCCTCTCACTCCGACACCTAATTTCTCGTCGATTATCGACCACCATAAAGCTAAGGTTTCTTGTTCTTAGTTAATTTTTTGCTGATTTCGATAACAAATATTCAATCAGTCACCACCATTTGATCCACCGGCCTCCACTCTACAAAACCTCTTATACCTTGGCTCTTGGTAACTCGCTGAATGCCGGTTGAGAAAGTGAAGTGTATTTTAAGTATTAACAAAATATAAATTCTGGGTGAGAAAGTGATATTTTGAAACTTTTTGGGTCACAAAGCGTCATTAAGGCAAACCTTGGGTGGGAAAAAGGCCTTTACTCAAAAAAGAAAGAACAACTTTGTAATTCTGGCCAGATTGCAGTATCATGAATTACTACTAGTCTCAGTCCATAAGTCAATTACAATCCTTGGACCTTGATAATAATCTATGTATAGTTTCTTAATTCTTCTTTAATCATGTTATTTTAGAAACCTCAAATGAGTGCAAAAAGACAACCAACATTGCGCGCCTCTTCCTTGAAGCTAACATCGAGCCATGACATATTACTGCCAAATCTACTTGGATTTGCTCGCTTTTGAAAGATCTCCAGAGTATCCCAATATAAGCCTACATCCCGCTTTTTTGTGATAATCTCTCTGCGCTTCACATGACTACCCTCTATTCTTGCATGAGACCGAAGAATTGAAGTAGATTCTTGATTTGCCAGGGAAAGGTGCTTTAAAGTTTCTTGTCACTCGCTATGTTCCTAACAACGAGCAGGCTGCTGACAATCTTACTAACCCCTTTCATGACCAAGGTTCGTGTCTCTTCGTAGCAAACTTTGTCTATCGTCTCAAGTTTGAAGGGGAATGTTTGACAGATATTTCACACTACAGATATGCATTCGATGTATCCAGAATAAAAGAGATATCAGAACTATCAGAAGGAAGTCAAGAATCGAATATTCATGGGAGGCCACCTTATTTCTTCTCATGTTCAGTTTCTTATGATTCTTTCTTATGTTCATTTTCTATACTCCCGTTCAATTGTCAATTGCTTTGTATATAAACACAGTCACGGTCATTTGTAAAAGTTATATTGGAATATCATGAGATTTTACTCTTGCGTAGACATTTATTTTGTGTATTTTTCATAGGCTGTTAGTCGAACCATGTAAAAATCGTTGTGGCCTTTTACTTTATGTCCTTTGATGGTTTGATTGTTGTTGATGATGAATGGGCATTCCCCAAGCACAAATGAACGCTCAACTTATTCCGCAGAGTTTATGAACTAGATAGTTATAAACTTTCAACTCATATAAACATGTATCTAGCTTCACAATTAATTGTTATTGGCATGAATAATCGTTCTTATTTGAGAAAAAAAAGAAAGAAGAACTATTCAAAAGTATAACGTAATTAGTGGGTATCCACAGATCAAATCAATTCATGGAAGCCTTTTTTTCTATGTCTCTAGCCCATAGAAATGTAAGACTTGCACCTTCTTCTTCTACTCCCACAGCCAATGCCACATCATCCCAACTTCCTTCATCTCAAATCCCTTCACTTACAAGTTCTACAACTCCTCAAGTTTCTGATTCGACACATGTCGCTACAATAATTCATCCCATGATAACTCGTAGTAAAGTCGGCCTTCACAAGCCAAACCAAAAGTATGCTCTTCTTGTTCTTTGTGACATTCCAGTTGTTCCTTCGTCAGTCTTTATCGCTATTCATCATCCCGAGTGGTTCGCAGCCATGGAGGCTGAAATGGCTGCTCTCAATCAGAATCACACATGGCAACTTGTTCCTCGTACTTCGAATATGCATGTTGTTGGTTGTCGTTGGGTCTTTAAAGCGAAAATAAGCGTAGATGGTTTTCTTGACCATCTTAAAACTCGTCTAGTTGCAAAAGGATTTCATCAGAAAGAAATATTCGATTTCTTGGACACCTTTAGTCCAATGGTTTGGCCAACAACCATTCGCATTGTTCTCTCAGTCGATAATATTCGTGAATGGCCTATCTTGAAGTTAGAAAACAAAAATGAGTTTCTACAAGGGAATCTTAAACACCCAATGTATATGGAAAAACCCCTAGCTATGTAAGTTCAACTGCACCAAACTTTGTCTATCAGCTTTGTTAAGCTTTATATGGATTGAAACAAGCACCATGAGCTTGGTTTGATCACTTCAATGAATTCTTGTTGGATTTTGGGTTCACATGTAGTTTCCAACAGCTATTGGAAACTAATTGGCTGCTCCTCTATTTTTATGACTTGCTCATAACAGGTAATTCTCGTTCTCTTGTAGATTGGTTTGCAACCTTGATGGGCAAAACTTTTCCAATGAAGTCTTTGGGAAGCATACATTATTTTCTTGGGGTTGAGATCATTAGTCACTAGTCGGTTGTTTTCTCTCCTAGAAACAGTATGCAATTGATCTCCTTTGACGGGCTGATATGGCTGACTGTTGACCAATCTCTACTCTTATGGCAGTGAAACTTCCCCCTTATAAATGGTGACTCTCCTTTTGCACATCCTGCCACTTTCTATAGCATTATTGGTGCTTTTCAATATCTCACCTTGACACATCTTGACTTGTTGTACCCAGTGAATTGTTTATGTCAATCCATGCATTCTCTGACAATTCAAGACTACCATAGTGTGAAAAGATTACTCCAGTACATACATGGCACAATTGACATGGGACTGGTTATTCACTCAAATAGCTTAACTGATCTTTATGGTTTCAGTGATTCAGATTAGGCAGGGTGCAAGAGTACTCATCGGTCAACATCCGGTTTTTGTTTCTTCCTTGGAGCTAATTGTATCTCATAGAGTGCAAATAGACAACCAATTGTTGCATGCTCTTCCACTGAAGCTGAATATCAAGCCATGGCAATAGTTACTACCGAATCTACTTGGATTTGCTCACTTTTGAAAGATCTCAGTGTATCTTGATATAAGCCTACATCGCTCTTTTGTGATAATCTCTTTGCGCTTCACATGACTACCAATCCAGTCTTGCATGGGAGAACAAAGAACGCTAAAGTAGATTATCAATTTGTAAGGGAAAAGGTTGCTTTAGAATCTCTTGTCACTCAATATGTTCCTACGAACGAGCTGGCTATTGACATCTTCACTAAACCCCTTTCATGACAAATGTTCTTGTCTCTTCGTAGCAAACTTAGTCTGATCGTCTCAAGTTTGAAGAGAAATGTTGACAAACTAGTTCAAACTGAAGATGTGCATTCAGATGTATCCAAAATAAAAGAGATATTAGAATATCAAGAAGAAGTCAAGAAGGATATTCCGAATATCAAGGGAGCAACTTGATTCTTCTCATGTTCAGTTTCTTATACTCCTTGTAATTGTCAATTGATTGTGTATATAAACACAATTTCATACTGTAAAAGTCAGATTGGAATACATGAGATTTACTCTTGCTTAGACATTTATTTTGTGTATTTCTTCTGTACGCTGTTAGTCGAACCATGTAAAAATCCTTGTGCACTTTTCTTTATGTCTTTGATGGTTTGTATTGTGTTAATGATAAATGGCCATTCCCACAAGCACAAATGAACTCAATCAACTTATTCGGCAAGAGTTTAATTAATGAACTAGATTAGTTATAAACTTTCAACTCATATAAACATGTATAGAGATGTCACAATTTAATTGTTATTGGCAATCGAATAAATAGTTCGTTATTTGAGAAAAAAAGAAAGAAAGAACTATCAAAAGGATAACGATAAGTATAGTGGGTATCCACAGATCAAATCAATCAGGTTAAGCCTTTTTTTTTTTCGTCTTCACAAACTTATGCTTCAAAATGGATTCCTCTTGACTTCCTAATTTCAATCAACCCATCAAATGCAAAACCAATCCTGTGGGTACACTATATTTCATATATAGTTCTCTTTTAGCACTAAACTATACAACAAAATCATGTTAAAAATAATAATAATAATTTTATGATATTAAAGAGAAGAAAAAAATATTCATTTTTTTGCTTACTTGAATAAAAATTAATCAAGAATTATTATTATTATTGTTATTGTTTTGATATACTTAATTATATTTGCATCTTCTCAATTCATCACTTTCTACTGTCTGTCTCTCTATTTAGTTAATTTTGAAGTTAATTGCAGTAATAATACAGACCTTCATAAGTAAATATTTTAAAACCAAATAAAAAGAGAGTCCACATGAAAATTAAAACCCTTCTCCTTTATAGAATAATCGAAGAAATGAATGTGTAAATTTGAGAGCCAACTATACATTCAATTACAAAAATATGCCATAAAATTCTGGCATACGTCAAAAGAAGTTTTAAGATTTATGCTCGCTTGCCAGACATTCTAATGTAAAATATAAGATGATAATTTAAGACAAGATTTATAAGTAAAAAAAAAAAAAAAAGTTTATTGTTCCAAGCTCTTCTATTTAATTACCTCGTTAACAATTGATTAAGCAATTTTATACAGAGGGTAATTCCAACATCTCTTTACAACAACACCCATCTCTTCTATGACATAATATTTATCAAGGGTGTTTTTAATACTTTTAGGGTTTTTTTTTTTTTTTTTTTTTTTTTAAGTTATAAGATATTTAATAATCTTCTACCTATCAATCATTCAGACGGTGTATGAAATTAACTTTGAAAGAAAAAAAGAAGAGTAAACGGCTTTTTCCCACCCAAGGTTTGCCTCAATGCCCCTTTCCCACCCAAAACGTTTCAAAATACCACTTTTCCACCCAAAGTTTATATTCCATTACTACCTAAGCCGATTCCTGTAGTGAAATTTCTCTTCGTTACCACCGTTTGAACCTCTGATCTCTTCTCTACAAAATTTTTCCCAATCCGGCACCTAATTTCTCTCCGATTATTGATCACCACAAAGCTAAAATTTCTTGTTCTTAGTTGATTTTCTGCTGATTTCGATAGCGAATATTCGATCAGTTACTGCCATTTGATCCACCGGCCTCCACTCTACAAAACCCTTCCTAGCCTAGCTCTTGGTAACTCTCCGAATGCCAGTTGAGAAAGTGAAGTGTATTTTGAATATTAACAGAATATAAACTTTGGGTGAGAAAGTGGTATTTTGAAACTTTTTGGGTCAAAAGGTCATTAAGGCAAACCTTGGGTGGGAAAAGGCATTTACTCAAAAAAGAAAGAACAACTTTTTAATTCTGACAAGATTGCAGTATCATGAATTACTAGTCTCAGACTCTCAGTCCATAAGTCAATTACAATCCTTGGACTTTGATAATAATCTCTGTATAGTTCTTAATTCTTCTTTAATCATGTTATTTTAGAAACCTCAAAGATAAAACTTAGACCCTCAAATCTTCCAGCCAAGTACAGTTTTTTTTCCCCCATTACGAAGCAAGATCAAATCAAAGAGTTCAAAATATATAATTTATCAGAAAAATTAACAGAACAGAAGAACAAAAATACAAATCTTCATCTATATATCTACCTTGCAGCTTTACAAAGACTGAGATTGAAAGGAAATAATGGGAATGCTACCTTGGGAAATATATTTCAGTTTTTCTTCTTGAAAGACCAAATTTTCGTTCTTCCTAAGCAGTCCATATTAACACAACATTTTGGAGAAGGGATCCCTTTTCCCACTTCTCCAAAATATTGTGTTAATGTGATTAAGAACGAGAGTTGGTGCTCTTTTAGAAAACAACGTGAGGGCCTAGTAATTTATTTGTTTAATGATTTGCTTTTAATTGGCTTACCTTACCTATAAACAAGACCAAAAAAAAAAAGTAAAATTATTTTAAGGGAAAAACTACTAGAGAATCAACAATCTATACCTCGTAACTTTAGATGGATATTGGAGGAAAATGGATGAACCACTGAATATTATAATACTATAATAACAAGAAAAAGTTTCTCCGTATCTTATTTCAAATTTATAAACATAATTAAAAATTATTTTGCTCGGTGCCTTGGGCTATTGGCATTGCGGGTGAGTCTTTGCCATTTTCGGTTCGAAAAAAGGTGATTTTTTGGTTTTTGTCGCCATTTGGGCATTGTCTTCTAGCTTTCTTGGTTTTGTTTCTAACCTGGGACATGTCTCAAGATAGAAAAAGATTTTTATATTAATACATAATCATGTATAGACTATTTATTTTGGTCCTAACCCAGGGGTTTATCCTGAGGTAGGTTGACTTTTCTTTTATAGGTCTTTTGTACATTCTTTTTTTTTTTTTATAAAGAAAGTTTACTAACAAAAAAAAAAAGTTAAAAAAAAAAAATTGACACATGTCCAAAAATGCAAAAAGGATATATAGGAAAATATTAGAAATATTTAGAATATGTTTATATCACTACAACTTAATTATTATTTATTCTAAGTCCACGAATGACAAATCTCATATATAATTAAGAGATAAGCATCCATTTATTTCATGTAGACTTAATATTAATGTTTGAAGCTAACTGGCTTCGTTTTCTTCTCGAACATAATTGCTTCCATCACTGCAAATATAAATATAAATACATTTTTAGATGGAGTCCATGAAATGAAAATTTTGACTGAATTATTGGCTTTGTATTTGGACTGCAAATGAAACAAGGTTTAGAACTTCTCTTACCTTATGAAGCAGACCATAATCGAATTCGGATGGTTTCATCAGGAGCTGCTGAGGAACTTCCCCATCATTCAAAATTATATCCTAATGAACAAAGCAAAATGAACAAGTTCACATATATATAAGAATCAGACTTCTATATTTTAATAAAGCAAACATAATTATTTGTTATTATTATAGGAATTTATAGTATATTAATTACACACCCCATTGATATCTATAACCGGGAAATGCATCTGTTTTGCAGGGTGAATTTCAATTTCTTCCAAGGATTTTTCACTATCAGAACCCTGAAATATCCATACAATATGTACATATTATAACCTCATCGTTAGGAATGCAAGAGCAATTGATTAAGGGAAAAGATGATGATATGGAATCGAACCTTGTTATAATCAAAAGGAACGAAATCGACCAAGAATTCAAGAAGCTCATCGTTCCTCAAGGCTCTACCAATGTCAAAACGCTGTAGTGTTCGACGCTTGCAATGTTCAGTTTGTAGCCATGCACGAAGTGTCAGCTCCAGTATGAACAGCTCGCACGCCTTCGAGAACACGATTGGAGTGTCTGCGCTGATCATCTAAACATAATATACACAAACAAACTCACTCCATACAAAATCTGCTACCAAAATTGAAGAAATTAAGAAGGGGGAATCAACATGCAAACCTTCACATCGCGGTTGGATTTCATAATTCTTTTGATCCTTGCCAGAGGTAGTTGATGATTGTTCTTAAAGGCTTATCATAGATCATGAAAATAACCAAACCCAAAACGATAAATAAGGGAAAAGAAATGAGAATGTTGCGAATATAATTGATAGAATTAGAACCTGAAGTATTACGAATGTCAAATATTTGTTGATTCCAGAACATTTCTAAACTATTCCTTTGCGTCTTCAGAATCCGAAAATGTCTTGCCTCTTCTTCATCCTTTGATACAGAAAGTTTACATAAGATTTTGATTAATCAAACAAGCATAAAATTCATCATAGAAAAGTCTCACCTCAAGATCATCTTTGGTTTCCCGGTGATAGGGCAATACAAAAGGAGTCGTGGGCATGAAGTTATGCACCTCTGGAGATGGAGTTGAAAGTGTGAACTGATCCACTGACTGATTCAAATCCATGATTGGCCTCCTCATCATCCCACTCACCCTCTTCATATCAAAACACTCTAGCTGCAATGCAACCTTTAATATTGAGAGATAGTCCTTAAAATAGAGATAATGAACAGAGTACTTAAAAGGAAATTGTAAAGAAGCAATAAGTAGTTTTGGGTAGTGAAAGGTATAAGCATTAAGTTTGAGATAATGTCAAGCTGGGATTTTTACCTTGCATGTACTGTCATCTTCCATATATAGGAGAGGTAAATGTTCTAAGAAAACTCATTCTTGGAACTCTTGTAGACTCGCTTGTAAAACAAATATTTTAACTTGTTAGAATTAAACACGCACCGTATTATTATCAATGGAATTACTCAGGGATGTTTTGTTCCTAATTTCAGGTCAATTCTCATTAGTAATAGATTACACGCTCGAAACTAAAATTAATCTTGACATGTGTCTTTGTTATCACAAACTTTGACCAGCGCGTGTAATGTGTCAGCTTAGTCATTTTAACTGAATTTTTTAGGGAAATGTTTAGATTTTGATTCTGAAATGGAGCATGGAGTGTGTATAAAAGATTGATGTGAAGAGTGTGTTAATGTAAAAGACATAGTTGTTCTTACTATGCCTTTAGCTGTAGTGGAAAACTGGAGAGGGATGTATCTGAATTTAATGATTTAATTTTTAGGTATTTAAAGTTTAATGAAATGGTGTTTTTTTTATATTGAAATTAAAGGCATGTCATTTAAGTCTTAATGGAATAGAATCTGATTCTTAATATCCAACCTGTAACTTTGTCTTTGCTGGTTCCAAGTAAAGTCTTAATTGGTAACCCCATGACTATATTCTTTAAGTTGTAGTAACTTTCGTTTGTAACTTTTTTTAACTAAAGAAAGTTATGACCATGACAAATTGCTAACCTTTGATGGTTTTGTTTGGTACGTAATGTGAATCTAGGAGGAAACAGATTCAATCTAACGTCAAAACTGCAACATTATTTGATGAAATTGTACCCCATTGTTGCATCACTCCAAATTTTACCTAACAATTTTTGATAGTGAGGTGGAACGTTTAGTAGATAAGTTCCTGGAGAGGGCGAGCATCATGTTGAATTCCCACACTGACTAAATACGCTCAAACCTATTATGTTATAAGAGGGGGTAATCCCTCCATTCAATAAGGTTTTATTGGGTGAGGAGTCAGACTCACCTCAAATTATATCACGTCAGAAGTCCAAATGTGGGTATGTTAATTTAAAACAATCACAACTTTTAATCCAGAATGAGTTGTGGAGCCCATAAAATATCGACGGAAAACTTGTTTCAAGCCCAAAATCCATTGTTTCGACGTGTTTCAAAGTTATTTAAGTTTTCTAACGGTTTTTCCTATATTATTTAAAGTCTTTTCTTATTTTATAATTAATCAATAGTTAGGACTTCTTCTTTTTTTTAATTAATTTGAATTTTATTTCCTTGTTTATTGGGAGTCTTGTTAGGATTGGTTACCACCTTATATAAATATATTATTCGTTTTTTTAAGAGATATAATATTTTTTTCAGAATTTCCTTCAATTTTAAGACTTAAGTTTTTGAATTTGAGACTTATTTATCAATCCTAAAGGCATAGCCAAATGTTAATCTTGTTTTTACGTTAACTCAATGCATCAGATAGTCAAAGCATGGAAAAAGTATAGTATAATATAATATTATCTTTAAACTTCGAATGTTTGTATGATTCATTGTTTGTGTACTATTAATTGTTGTGTTCATTGTAATTCATGAGCACCGTTGTGTCGTGACCTACAATCTGTTAAGAGGTCAATTAACATAGTTTTGTGTAGACGATCTTTTTCAATATGTCTAAGTTAACACAAGTCTTTCTTCCATTTGAATCTGAGGGCGACTTCTGATCTTACACCATCACATACTAACTAACCAACTTATAAGTTGATTAATCCTCATCTTTCTTGAACGTTTCCCTCATAATAATGCACATACAATGGTTTAATAAGGGAGTGCATGTCATACACATCCTCATTGTATTATACAACGTAAATGTATTATACAGTTATTTGTTAACGGAAATTACATAATTAATTATCAAACTTCATATACTAACGGAATTTGTGGTACAAAGATCAAGTGTTTATGAAGTAATTTGATCATTCATAGTCAGCATCGATCTTTCGCCAGCCGCAGCAGCAGTCGTTTCGTCTCTATCAAACGTAATTAAAAAGGCATGCGCAAACACCAAATGTTGCACTCATCAAGTGGATATCTCCATTCAAAATTTCAATCTCCGCCAACAAACGGTGGTTGGACACATAACTTACTCCTTTAAGAAACCTCCCATTACAGTACTAGTCATCCTTTCAATCATTACCACCAACTACGTCCATACACCTCCAACTCATAACACAAAAATAATCAAAACTATAACCAACTTCAATTCGACCGCCCAAATCCAAATTTATACAACAAATTAATATAACATTATACGTACCCAAAAATCCATTAATTATTAATACACAAATTCTTCCTTATTCTTAATTATGATCATTATATATCTACATACAAATATAACTCAAGATTATTTTTGTTGTTATTAATGGTGATTGGAGTTCTTTTATGTATTAGCGAGGGAGCATCAACGATCGTTCCTGCTCAGTGAGGGAGTGCCGGAAGTGGCAACGGTGGCCATAAGGACACGTCGCTCCTGATAAAACCATACGACAAACTTCCGTTTTATACTTTGGGTGTCTGATTACGGGACGCAGCTCGTTGATGCCGTGAGCGAATTGGCAGTAATCACCGTATGGACACGTGCCGGTTTCCTGCCACTTGTTACAAAGCTCCGTCTTCCACATTCCTTGATTGTACACCTCCAGTCCTTCTGCCTTCGCTTTTGCCGCTTCCTCCTCTCTCTCATTATTACCAGATGGCACATGCGCTCTTTGCTACACGCGCGCATACAATAAGAGATCCCCTTAGATGTTTATAAAGAATTCAGTTATAAAATAAAATAAATCAATTATAGTGAGCTGCGTAGACTCACAGCTCCCTGTCGACTCGGACCGCTACTTTGATTGGTTTGATTGCTTTTAAGGTACCCACTGGACCGGACGGAGATGCTTTTAGGCAGAGTATCTCTTTCTACGACATTACGTTTCTCCATAACGCTCTTTGGACTGAAACCGGAGGAGATATCTTCGGTAAGACGGTGGAAGCTGTTAGTGATAAGCTTGAGGAGTCCGGCATTAGCAAGTCGGAGATCGGCGTTCTCCTTGACGAGAGTTTCGAGTTCTCTGTTGAGCGACTGTAGGCGAGAGAAACAGAGATCGTAGTGATCGCATAGCTGCTGATATTCCAAGACGAGTCGCGCTTGGTTGAGGCGGTGCTCGGTGGCGAAGTGGTAGTGGTGGTAGTGGTCGTCTGTAGATGATCTTGGCGGGAAAATTGAGTGGAAGATTGAACTGAAATCGGCACCAAAATCTGACGGCGGAGATGAGTTCGGCGTTTCGGTGGTAGAAGTCATGGTGCTGGTTTTGAAATCGGAAAGTGGAGACGCGTGCTCTCTCTCTTTATCCATCAACGTTGCCGCGAAAGGTACTGTGGAAAAACAAAACCAAGATAACCGAAAATGTTCTTTTTGCTTCTAATATATATAGAGTAACCAACGCGAACGGCAGTGGAAATCATCTACACGTTAGAGCAGAGTAAATAGGTAGACAAAGAGGAATGAGGTCCGTGAATCAAACTTAAGATTCAATGCAACTGTCAGTAATATAACACGTGGAAGGAGGTAATTCGCTTGTAAAAGAACCATCATATAGTATAAGTTGATAGTACAATTGCTTTCCCGCCAAGGGATGAGAAACCGTTAGAGATGCCCAAAACAGAATGATTCCTAAGTAGCGAGAAACACAAAACGTACAGTGGATATTTTTTTTTTTTTTAATGTAAAATATAAATATTGAAATTGAAGTGTATATGATGATGTGAGTAGTTGGGTGATGGAGTGGCAATGAAGAATGTGAGTTGAGTCGGGTTGGGTTGGATCTTGATGAAGGGAGGATTAAGACATGGTTTTGTTTTTCAAATGATAATATTAATAATGATACTATTTGTGGAAGTTGCTTGTATATGACTACTTTAACTAACTATGGTCCCCTCTATCTAGATGTAATGCCTAATCTTTTGTTGTTTCACCAACAACCATTTCACTAATTTTTTTTTTTTTTTTTAACCAAGGGTATCTAGACCAACTTGCATACAGGAGTTTGAAGGGAACAATTAAGTAAATCTCCTAAATGGTCATCTCTATTAGTGTTCAGAGAGTCTCAAACTCAAGAATTCATATTGAATCTTTTTGTTCTTTTACTCTCAGGTCACCCAACATCATACATTTTCCTAATTATCACTTTCTTTTCATTATTATTATTCTTTTGACTAATATAGGCTTTTTCTTCACAGATATGAGTGTGTGTTTGGATGGGCCCAAACGACAAAGGCCCAATAAATTTAATGAAAATGGAGATGGTTAATGGGCCTCAAAAGAAAGGTTCAAGTCCTTTTTCTCTCTGGAGTAGAGAGTCAAAGAGATGACATATGTTTGAAAAGGATATCTTATCTTACTCAACTGCAGTTTAATAGACAAAGCCTTTCAGTTCCTACCACAACTGGACTTATCTGCCGCTGGAGCATGTCATTCCACAGAGCTTAGGTAAAGTATCCCATCATTTATACCAAAATATTCAATCATGTTCTGTTGCATAATTAATTTAAAATATATGATAAATGAATAAGACAATGTACTGGTTTGAATATTCTTCAGCTAAATATCATAACTACAAGTTGGTAATTACTTTTGAAGTAATTAAACATCCAATTACAACAACAATAACACAGAAAAAGTCAACAAAAAGAACTAGAAATCCCAACATTCCAAGGGATATGTTACTGTAGCTGATTTAAAACTGCAGATAATCTTCCAGTAGCCACTAAAGCCTGGTAAAGTTCATAAGCAACCCGGTTCTCAACTTCTTCATAGGAATAAACAACACCCTTTTTCCCTGGTTGAGAAATCCCTTTTCTTACAAAATGATCTTCATTATTCAAGAACCCCACTTTACTAGCCAGATTTACCATCATCCCAACATAACCATTCTTCAAGTTTCCCCAAAGCTTAAAGGGTTTTGCAGCAACTGAACGAACAATCTTTAGCCTGAGCTTCGGCACCGTTTTGATCCTCCAAAACCTGCGTGACGCTGGGCCGCCATGGAACCTTGTTACCCTGACGTTCTTTCTGATTTTGGTTTCACCGTGAAGCCTTTGATATCTTCTTCTTCTCCAGTATCTCTGCAAAGAGCCGTAGAATGGCCTTGTTGTCAACTCCATTTTTTGTGTTGTGTTGTGTTGTGTTCTGTCTGCCTGTGTGGAAAGAGAGAAGAGAAAGAGCATTTATATAATAGAAGGCATCCAAGTCATAAAAGCCGGTTTGACAAGTAACTAAAATAATTTATTTCATGATTGATGACCACACATGGCTACAAATTCAAATGAAATTAATATATAGGCCAAGAAGTTTGAAATGCGATTGATTACATGCAATACAACAAGAAATTAATAATAAACAAAAATTATATGATAGTTAATTAGGAGGACCGGGTACCATTTTGATTATTAATGTTAATTTTCTACAGGATTACTGTTAGTTTTGCATGATTTAGTCCAATTATAGTTTTAATTAAGACTGAATCATTGAAATTGAAGGGATAACATTTAAAAAAATAAAAAATTTATTCAGCCTAGACTTGTGATTTTGTGTGTGAAACAAATTCACCCTTTGTATAAAATTCTAAGCAATACTGGTAAGTTTTGTCTCACTCAGGCGGGAGAAAACATTGAAAAATGGATTAGTGTATTCACATTTTATAATTAAATCCCATCTAATGTTGTTGTTTGGTAGCAGAAGACATTAATTATGATGACCAAGATTCTAGAAAGAGAGCTTTCCCTTACACAGAAGAAGGTATATTATGCTGCCGAAATCTCACAATTAGCAGTCTAATTAATAACGACAAATGAAATGGAATTAGTTAGTGGGCAGACAATAAAGTGATGTTACTCATAGTTCTCTCTTTCAGCCGTTAACAATTACTGACTTTTAGTATTTACCTCCTAATTAAGATTAAAATTTTGATGTGGTTGAATAATTGAAGAGTCAATATTAATTTATTTGTATGAACTCGTATTGATTCGGTCTTATTCAGCGTTCCTTTAAAATTAATTTGAAGAAAGATGATTATAAAATGAATTATGGTTATGATTGTTGATCACCTAGGGGAACAATGACCGCTTCTAATTGGTGGCTTATTTATTGGACAGCTGGCTTGTTGGATAACTATTGTTGGCCGGGGTGGCTGTTGAGAGCTGAGGAGTATTTAAATTTAGGTTTAAGAAATACATTGACCCATAATGTGCTCAGATGAAACTCCGTGTTTCATGTTAATTGAACCTGTTTGACAAGTTTTGGTCAATCTTGTTTTGCTCTTGAGTCTTGACTCATTAGTTTTTGGCTGCTCGCCCTTCGCCTATTATTTTAGAGAAAACGACTTTTTCTCATCCAAAAGTTTGCTTAATGTCACTTTTCTACTTAAAAAGTTATAAAATACTATTTTTTCAACCAAATTTAATATTTCGTTATTATTCAAATTGATGATAAAAATTCTATTTCTCATCCCTATTTAAACCTATAGTTATCTTTTTATAAAATCTTTTTTACTTTAACATCTGATTTTTCATCGATTATCGATCATTGCAAAGTCTATAATTTTCTAACCTTAGCTAATTTTTAACAATAAATATTTAATTGGTCACCACCATTTGATTTATAGATTTCACTCTTAGAGGTGGAAAATTTGGGCCGGGTTGATCCTAACCCGGCAACAACCCCCGGACGGGCCGGGTTGCACAATGGCAACCCGCAACCCGGCGGGTTGCTATTTTATCTCTTTTGCAAGAGACCCGGCAACCCGCCGGGTTGGTTGTGTGTAACCCGACGGGTTGGCCGTTACAACCCGACGGGTCATAACGCCCAACCTACCAACCCGGCGGGTTGCAACAGCCAACCCGACGGGTTGGCCGAAAAAAATTAAAAAAAATAAAAATTTTTATTTTATTTTTCAAATTACCCCTTTACCCTTAAAATATAGCCGTTGGAAGAGTCTTTTTCATCATTTCTCTTTCTCATTTTTTCCTATAAATTGGCCCTAAGTTCTCACATTTTTCTCACAACTCAAATTCTCTCATTCTCTTATATTCTCTAATTTCTCAATTATTCATTTATTAGTTTTTGCAATTTGCTCATATTTTAATTTTTATTAGTTTTTGTAATTTTTAATTCATATTTCCAATTTTCCAAATTCCAATTCCATACTCCAATAAGTCTAATTTTTCTTATATTATAATTTTATTGTATCAAAATTGAATTAATATTTGAAATGTTAACAAACAAAAAAATTGAATTGAATTATTGATATTTGAAAAGTTAATTAAAAACAATTATATTTATGATTATTTATTTGAAAAGTTAAATAAAAATAAAAAAATAGGAAAATCGGGCTAACCTGGCCTAGCCCACCACCTAACCCGACGGGTTAGGGCTGGCGGGCCGGACTGGGCCAGCCATTTTGGAGAAAATGACGGGCCTAACCCGGCTTGCCGTTGTTGGCAGGCGGGTTAGGCCCGACCCGCCAAACAAAGTAACCCGTCGCGGGCTGGGCCGGGCGGGTTACTTTTCCACCTCTATTCACTCTACAAAATATTTTTTACTTTGACTCTTAGTAACTCATCTCGATTAAAAAAATAAAATATATTTTAAATATTAACAAAATATAAATTTTAGATTAAAAAAATGATATTTTTTAATTTTTTAAGCGAAAATTGTCGTTAAGCCAAACCTTTGATGGGTAAACGTCCTTTTACTCATTATTTTTATCCCAGGAATAACATAAAACACAAAGGGACCAATAATTTCAATGTGCTGCGTTTTGGACCAAGCTCTAATCTCTATAAGACGTCGGCGTATCCCTAAAGTTCAAAATGATGATGCCAAGACGGATAGTGTAACATTGTTGACTGTTTCAATCTTATCCTTCTCGTTACTCAATAAACAATGAGAACCAAAGTTAAGCACAGGCAAACAGACACCGGCACTTCTCTCTGGAATTGGAAAGGTTCAGGAAGCAAGAAAAACAATGCCAAGAAACAATTTCCAGTGACGGAATTCTTGCAAGAAAATTACAGAAAAATGAGGGAAACAGTGTTGGGGCCTGGAGGTGGAGCTGGAATCGGGTGTGGTGCTGGAGTCGGGTTTGGCTTGGTTGGCGGAGTGGGTTTTGGTGGCTCGTCGTGGAACCAGCTAAACCTAGTTTTTGGGGTTGGAATGGGTTGTGGTGTCGGTGTCGGATTCGGGTACGGGCAAGGGTTTGGATACGGGTTTGGTTTGGATACTTTAGAGTCTTACGTTTCCAAACTGGATAGTTCAGATTCGTGAAAAAGGTTAGCAATTAATAAAATGAATTTCGCACTTAGTGATGAGCTCAGTTTTGTTGTTGTATTATTATGTTCTTTATGGTTCTTATCTGATAATGGAGTGTGTAGATTGAATACTCTGAGACTGATGGGTTCTTAGTAGACAAAATTTTTCAATACTACTTCCCATATATTTTCCTTCTACTTTGAAACAGTTTTTGATTCTTCTTAATTAAACAATGGTGTTATTTATTTTTCACATAATATTAATCCAGATTCTAGTTTATCAGAGCTTCTACATAGTTGCCACAACCCGCATTTGGTCATGAAATATATCAAGACATATTGCTAGAGAATGGGAAAGCACTGATAGGCAATACTTTGGCATTGAAATTATCATCTAAAAGAACATTTTCAGGTTTTTATGTCTGCAATGAACAATCTTTGCTTCACATTCTCATGGAGAAGCTAATCTCTTCGCAGTACCCAATACAATATTAAATCTTGTATCCCAACTCGTCAACTGACTTTCCTCGTCTGTCTTGAAGATCCATTTATCCAAAGACCTGTTTGCCATTTACTCATAGACAAGAAGCCTGTGAGTCCCTTCTGCGCAGAAGCCTTTGAGTATGACCTGATGGTAAATGCACACCTTGATAGACTGAGCCAAACCCTGCCTGGCCAACCTTTGTAGAGAAACTTTCAGTCGCCGTATGAAGATCATTATAGCTGACGCGAAAACACATGCCAGATAAACTATCCCACAAATCATCCTCTTCCAAGTTTGCTTGAGTAAAGTCCATTAATCTCTTCTTTTTATGTTGATAGTTGATACTAGAATCCGACATACAGTAGACCAGCAATTATCAATATGGTTGCGAGAACTTTGAAGACAATTAACAGAATATTTTTCCCCTCGGTACTCTTTTCATCACCACTTCCAGTAGAGACTAGAGACTTTGATATATGTAACCAGCCGAACCCTGCTGAGAGCGTTGCAGGCTACCTATTTCATCAAATAGATACCTCTGCCGAAGAATACCTCCATCGTCCCCAAGCAATAGCAAGTTGCCTGAGTCCTGCAATTCCATGGATGCAACTTTCTCTCCAGTAGTATTTGTGGGCCAAGCTACACCATTTCCCATTTCCATATAAACATTCCCATTCTTTCAAAAACAAACTTATCAGACTCTAATCAATTTGCCTCTATTAGCGGTCCAAACTATGGCAGTACTAATGTGAATGACAACCAGCAAAAAGAATTGAGCATCCAAGGCAGTGTAAAAGCCACAACCGTAAACCGAGTAGTTAGATCGCAGGAATAGGCCACTGTTATCAAGCCAGTCCCTGTGGGATGCCTCAAACCCAGGATATAATATATCTTGCCAATATGTTGAGAGTCAGCAATACGGGTCTTGGACACAAGGCTCCACAAAATTGGAACAATCCCATAATTCCTATAGCTGCAAAAGATGCACTGATCTTTGCTAAATAAACATAAGAAAATCTGTCTAAACATTGATGCCCACCTGATGTTTTGGGACTTGCTTGAATTTACAAAGGAAAAAATTGACAACCAACACAAATCTTCGAGTTGTGCTATATAATAAAGGAAAAATTTAAGGCACAAATTAATAAACTATCAAAATTCATCATTAAAAAAAACTTAATTATTCATATGAAAATCTAATATTAGAAAACATGAAGAGGAAACTCTCAACTGCTCTAAATACAACGCCAGATATTCAAAATTAATAACCTTTGTGAATGATGATTCGAGAAAGTGGCAACCAAGAAAGAAGAAACTACTTGTGAATCAAAGCAAAAATTTAGGAAGAAAGCGGTACAAATGAACAAAAGGGTCTAATCTTTCGGTTGCTAAATAACAGTTTTGACACAAACAAAGCTTACTGGAGAATGAATGAAAATTGAGCCAAGAATTAAGAAACAAAGAGTAACAGGAGACTGACCTCCTCATGTGTTGATTTCAGTTACAAAGCAAAAGAGTTTTGTAGAAGTAAGTGTTCCTTTTTGGCTTTTTTTTTCTCGATGTAAGAAGCAAAAGCTCTAAGAAAGTGAATTGCCTGTTCATCTGTGTACACTGAAATTTGACAAGCTTATAGTATTGCACTACACTTGTAATTATCAAGATTACTAGAGTTGAAAAAAATACATTTTTCAAACCTTGTATGTATTTATAAAAAATAAATAAATAAGTATTGGATCCAATTCGTAATCAAGGAAGGGGAGGAGGCCTAAGTCTAACTTCATCACATATCTCCCCTAAATTCTAAAATGATCATTACAAATCTCCACCAAAATTAGTCGAAAATCTTCAATTTGTAAAAAAACTAAAACCTAAACGTTATCAAGGAGCCTAACTAAGCTTACAAGTTCTTAGAAAAAATATCCTCATCTAAGGCCTTTCATTCTTGCTGCTGCCCAGGAGGTTGAAGTTTCAGATTAACACTTGACTTCTTCAGTTGAGCAGCATTCTCCTTAGAAGGAGCACCTGAGGACGTCACCAGAAACTGGTTAGGCTGTGACGATGGGAGATTCCACGGAACTGGTCCTCGCAGGGGAGTATGTGACAATGGGAGATACCACCACTGAACTGGTCCCTGCAGGGGATGCTGTGACGAGGCGGGATTCCACTGAACTGATGGTTGTAGTGGAGTGAATGGAATGGTGCTACTGGATGCACCAATAGACTGCTGTGGACTGTATGGAGTTGTGCTACTAGATGCACCCCCAGATGGATACGGATTATTTGCATTTGGCCTCATCCATATTGGAGTACCCATTAAAGATAGTGGGGGCATTTGATAAACCTGATTGTTAGGCTGGAAGCTGATCGGCCGCTGAATGTCAATTGACTTCTTCCCTTTACGTTGTCGAGGGCTATCTACATTCTGATGAACATGGTTGTGGCTAATCTGAGACTCCTCGGATGTTTCTGATGTGGACTTTCCCATCGCTTTAGGACCTCCTTTCATTGTGTAAATCTTTTTCGCTGTCAAGGCTAGCTTAGTGTTTAGTCTACAAAGAGCTTTCTTCATTTGATCCTCTGAAAAACTGTCAAAACGTTGATCCCATGTAGCACACTCCAGTCTGCGACTATTCTTGGGAACTCGCACAGCCCTATCATCATTTAAATTAGGCAAAGAAAGCGCCGTTCTTTGTCGTTGATCAGTTTTGTGTGTACCCTTGTACCTGTTGATAATACTAGTTAGCTTACCTTCCTCTGAGGCCCAGGTCTCAGGCTTCCCAGGCTGATCTTTATGTTTTGGACCATAGATGATCATACATGCGTCCACATCACAAAGAGTTTTGAACTCCCAAGCCTTCTTCAACAAACTATTCTTTCTCTTCCTGAAGGTTGCCAAACGAGCTTTTTCATGCTTTATTGGTTCCAGTTTCTTTGGTTCTTTAGCCATATCTAACCTGCAAAACGAAAATAGTATTCCGTCAGACACACAACAGATACTTATAATCACACCATTATCTCTTCATTGACAAAGATAAAAGTTCAAAAAAAAAAAAGGCTTTAATGGGGCCTATTCAAGGTTTTGAAGACTCACACTTGAGTTACAGAGACCCCAAAAGAAATTTCCTCGATTTAAACTTAAATATAAGAAATACTTATAGGTTGAGTGTGGTCTTTTCTAGGAAAAGTAATCTAAATTTAATAGGAATACAGAAATATTAGTGAAGTAGGAGTATAGAAAGAATTGATAACTTCGTAATCTTTCCTAAACAATATAAAACTAGGAATATAAAATAATGTCAACCATTGAGAAGAAGGAATGCAAAGAGTTTAATAAATAGAGAATTCCATAAATTTATATTGAACCTGTCCTCTCTCTAATAACTTAACACTACTTCAATCGACACACATGAATTAGTGAAAAGACCAGTCCAATCATATTTCTAGAGACAAACATTAATTGGCTTCAGTTCAAGATGAAAAATGCATCTTTTCAAAATTTAAAAGACTGAGAAACACAAAAAACAACATTTGTTCCTTTCTGGTTTTAAAATAATTCTCAAAGTTGTATTCGAATCCTAATCTAAACAAGGAATTGCATTCAAATTCTACTGCACACAAGGAATTACATCTAAATTCTAAATCAAATATGTCTTCAACATCTCTAACTACAGCCACAAGTTGTTAAAATTTAAAAGAGAACAAATATGAGCATGTTGCATTGAAAAAGATCAAAAAATTAACCAATAAACTAAAAAAAGATTTCATGCCTCCTCTTTGGAAGGGCTAGATTTTAATTGAAGCCAGTACCTTTGCTTTAGTATAGAAGAAAGAACCTTTTGGAAATAACTCTTCTCTAGATATAAATATATTTTATAGCAAGAAATTCTCTCTCATTATTCAGGATTCATTATTTAGGAAACAAAAACACAACACTGATTTGGTGTTAAAAATAAAAAGAAAGAAAACCCTGTCAACTTACCATAGAAACACCACATGACAGAAAATATTTAATTTCTATATACAAGATACCAAAAACTGGTCTCCACTATTTAATATGGCCTAGGCAATTTCTCAAACTGAGACACTCTGTTCATATAACACACCCATTAACTTCACTCTCTCGTTTAAAAACTAAAACCCTAGTACAAGTATGAATAAATTATAAACTTTAAATTTCTTTCGAAGGAGGTAATACCAAATCTTGATTTCTGGTTTGCGGCTTTGAGCTACAATTTGATGAGCATTATCAAGGTTTTGATTTTCACACAAACATCACAAGCGTAACAATAAAAAGATTCTCTTTATTGCCTATAAATTTTCATAGGAAAATAAAATCAGTTTAAAGAGAAATTAAAATCTTCAACGAAAAAAAAAAACAAGAAATCCTGACGAAAACCCTATGTAAATGTTTATGTAACCGTTGGTAAATTGAATTTCAATAAGAAAAAAAAGGAAGAGTAAAAATAAGAATTGTACTTACAAATTTTCAAATGTATTGTTTCGTTGGAGTTGCAGAGGTTGTTGCCTCTTTTGAAACTTGATTTCTTGGGGAGGACGTAAGTGATTGGGAGCAATTTATATAAACTTAATTAAGAGAATCCTATTTTAACTAGGAATACGAAACTTAAAAGAGTCAAGTTTCAACGGAAATAGGAAACCAATATACTTTCCAAATATTACTCTTTTATTTTCATTTTTAATTCTTTGGTTTAGTTATTTATTTATTTGTTATAGAATTTTCCATTCTAGGTTAACATGAAAGAAATTAGGATAATCTACACCATGTTTCCTAATATGATAAAAGACTTTCTTATTTAAGATAAGTTTAATCACAGAATTGAGAATAGCCCCCCGCTAGGCCCCATCCCCATCCCCATCCCGTTAAATCCGCTAATAAATATCTGTTGAATGGAGAAATGACCTTTTTACCCTTCAAACAAATCTTTTAACAAAATCTTTTATAATTCATAATCAACCAACAAACTTCATAAGCTTTCACATTATCCCAACAAAATTTCAGCCATTGTTCTCTTCTACTTGTACTCCAACATTCATCTCAAATTGGCTACTTCGAAGCCCCGCACCAACTGGTAAACGACAACCATGGTATATCAAAGAAGAATTTATGGGGGAAAAAGAAGAAAGAACAATGGAGAAGAAAAAAAAAACAGAAGGAAAGAAAGAGCGATGGGGATGAAGAGTAAAAATCCGAAAGTATAAATATAAAAAAAGAAAAAAGGGGAAAAAGTTAGGGTTCTTTAAAATCTAAAAAGTCGTTAGTGTCCTTTCTAAAATGAGAAAATTTCAAAAATACCTTTTCATTAGTTAAAATTAACGGAATGGGATTAGGGTCTTACGTTAAACATACGGGGTTTGTGGTGGGGCTGCAAAAAATTAGTTAACCAAATCGGATATGTGCTTTTTCTATCCAAATCGGTTTTTCGATTCAAGCCATATTGCGAACCAAAACCGATCCAAAACATGGCATAAACCAGTTGCAAACCAATCCGGATTTTCAGTTTGCAAACCGGTTTTATTAAAAAGCTTTCCTTTTTCTTGTTTTTTATATCTTATGATCAAAAAATTTCCTACTTCTGGATGACAAAATTTCAAGAGACCAAAAAACCAAATGATCCACAACAATTTGGCCAATTAATCACCAATTAATGATACTAAATTCTTCTCGTCCAAGCATAATAACTAATCATCACCACTTACATTATTATAAAATATAAAGTGTTCCTTTAAATTTTAATGGTCAAGTACAAAAGTGATTAAGAAATAACAAGTGAAAGTTGTAAACTGGCATCTCCCTCTACTTTAAGGCTTAAGCATTCTTCAATTGGCCAAGTGCAATTACGGAATCACCTGCAAGAGGAATGCAAAACTTACATTTACTCTCTCTATTACCTTTCAAAAACTAATAATTTAAATAGATTGGTATTATGTATTAAGGCCAAATATCATAATAGAATATACAAAAGGATTGATTGCAACAATTATTAAATGATATCCTAGCAACAATATAATGAGAAAATAATCAAAATATCAATAAGCATATTCCAGAAAATGAAACAGTAACTTACCAACAAAACCTCTATGTCAAGAGGACCAAGAAGTAACACCATATCACCTCTAAAGACAATTGTTGTGAAAAATGAAAATATGATCAAAATGTTTTCTTTTCTATTATAAATAATAAAAGTATCAGACATACAAGACAAAAAATTAAAAGTAATATACCTCATATATTGGGTTGTCGTTCAATCATCCATATGACTTGTGCTTTCCAATCCGAAACGCGCAATTTCTACAAATAATTGGACAAGCACATTAGATAAGTTATATTTGCAAAATATATTTAACAAAAACAACAAATAAATAACCAAAAAAGTAAAAGTAAAGGAACAACTTTACCCATGTCAAGTTTTGATATTTCGTCCAAACTCTCCTCTATGATGAATCGTACACGCGAAGCCCGAACCCAATCCTGTGTACAAATAAAAGCCTCCACCATCTTGGGAGTGAGGGAGCTACGAAATTGATCCAATACACAAACCCCCCGTACTGAAAGCTGACTCAGATGCAACGGTAGAGACAAGCATAGCCAATACATCTCGTGCTATCATAGACAGAGCTTCATATTTTGTTGAATTTAACTTCCACCATTTCAAGATATCAAAGCTCTTGTTGTCATCTTCACAACCGTCCATTAAATATTTGTCCAACTCTGTTTTGTGATTCACAACTCGAGTCTGCTCACTTGGTTGAGCACTAGGGAGCACCTTAAATGAACTATATTGCTCAAACAAAGCCACCAAAACTTCCTTCACTTTTGTCTTCAACCTATCAGCAAGAACCGTATCAAAAGACTCATTAATAACTCAATCCACATATTCTAATTTGTGTCTCGGATCTAGTACCTCTACAATAAATAACATGAGGTTGATATTATCAATATTTGACCAATATTTATCATATTTCCCCTTCATCCTTAGAGCCATACTATGTAACCCAGGATCTAGACTTGTATACCATTTTGAAATCTTCAACCCAATGCCAAAAATGTATCGCATGTAAGCATTACTAGTGACATAAAGTGAGTCGGAGACACGTAGAGTAGCTTCATAAAAGACTTTCAAAAAAGGTAAGAAGTATCGTGCATAGTCCCAATCAATGCATGTAGGCCAAACCCTAAACCTTTCCCCATTACTAAGCTCATCTGAATACTTACTATTCTCTATTTCAACAACTCAAAAGCTTTCTGGAATTTTAATGCCGCATCCAACATCAAGTATGTGGAATTCCACCTTGTTTTAACATCGAGAACCAATTGAGCTTTACTTTCAATTTTTTCTCTTGCCACACACTCCTTAAATTTGTGTAACCTTGCTGGAGAAGACCTCACATACCTCACTGCCGAACGAATTCGGAATATGGAGTTGTCCATATCTTTTAATCCCTCTTTTACAACTAAACTCAATATATGAACACAACATCTCATGTGAAGGAAGTCACCATCCAAGACACTCCCTTTCCAACTTCCCAACCGAGTCTTTAGATAACTTATTCTAACATCATTGGAGCTTGCATTATCAACAGTGATTGTGAAAACTTTATAAATACCCCACTCAAACAAACACTTCTCCAGTGTCTTGCAAATCGCTAAACCTTTATGACTAATAATTAGACAGAAATTTATAATCTTTTTTTGTAAAACCCAGTTTTCATCGATGAAGTGAGCTGTTAGACACATATAATTGAGGTTCTGACTTGTCCATGTATCCATGGTGAGAGAAACTCTTTGAAAAAACTTAGCAAAGAACTTCTTCATCTTTTGGCACTCTTCATTATATATTTTAATACAATCTGAAGCAGTTCAGCTAGGCATTTGAAACCTTGGCTGAGCCACACTCATCAACTCCCGAAATCTCTCACGCTCAACAATCCTAAAAGGTAACTCATCAACAATGATCATTTTAGCTACGGCCTATCTAACCACATCCTGGTCGAATTTCCAAGTCAAAAGTGAAGAATGTGGAACGCTACTCGACTAATCACGTGCCTGTTGTGCTTGTTGAAACACTTTTATCTTCTACTTCTTGTCCACCACATTCAAAGGATACTTTTATATCTACTTAAATGCTTATGCAAACAACTTGTACTGCTCTTACTTGGACAAGCTAGAACATTCCCACAGTAATTACATGATGCAGTGACATTATCCTTATTCTCAGAATCAATCTTGGTGAAATGATCCCACATTTTCGAAGTGTTCTTCCTTTGAGTAATAAAAGTCCCACGTTTTTGGGTTAGATGTGGCGCTGGTGTCATGCAAGTCGTTGGATTTGCAGGTGTCGAATTCGATGAATGAATGTCACTTGAAGTCTGACAAGCACGAGCATTGTCACCAGTCGACGATATTTGCAAAATTCGAAAAGAATTTAATGATAATTTATAAAGAATAAAAGAATGAATCTCCAAAAAAAAAAAAAAAAGGATCTTTACAAAAATAGGGTCCTAGAACAGGCCCAAGCAATCAATCTAAAGTTCTAAACAAAAGCAAAAGGAAAGCACGGCTAAACAATCCAAAATAAAATGGATATTGCGAAAGGCTGGCTTTGTGTCTCTTATTGGGGAACGAACTTGTATTTTAATGCCAAGACTCCAAAGAGAACCATCCAAATATGATTTCAACAAAATGAGGCCTCTGTTCTTGACATCATATGTCTTTTATTTGCACACAATATTTGAGGAAATGCACATATTGCACCAACAAAATTTTTAAGGTTGTAAAGTGCCTCAAAGGATCTTATCATCACTCATCAAGACACCACAATGTATATTTGAATATCAATCATAAATAATGATCAAGAATTTGTGAGGTAAAGGATGGTACAGGACCACAGAAATTTCCATTCAAGCTTTTAGCAATGAAATTACACGAAACATTTAAGAAGCACATAAAAGACTAATAGCAGATTTTATTTGCTCTCACGTCAAACTAAACCTTTTCATCAGAAGGAAAACTAGAAGAGGGTTGGTATTATTAGAATATTCTATATAAGGGCTAACATGGAGTGGATACAACAACATATACAAAACGTTTAACTCTGTCAAGCCAGATAAAATTTTAATTACATGGGCATCACCTATGTTACAATCATTATTATCCAACCATCTCCCCAACACACCACCAATAGAAAAAGCCTTCACAACGCCACAACCAACACAAACACTAGAGAAACACCAAAAATCATATACTTTTCCCCATACCATATACTCCCCAACTCAAAATTCAAAAACCAGAGAAGAACTCGATAGTTGTGGTAATTGAACAGGGGACAAAAGTGGTTTAAAGAAAGCTTCATTCGCCAGCTATAAATCTGATAGCTAGGATCCAAAGTATTCCATCTACGTTCCCAGGACCCACTCTTTATTCAAGTATGTGCAGGCATGTTCATACTTTGAAGACAAATTAACCCAAAATAAAAACTTACCTCAAACACAGGAGCTTAATCTAGCCACAATAAAGTGTCAATCGCTGTTGAAGACTGAAGACTGAAAAATGAAGATTGCGAAAATGCGAAGACTGAATAGTGAACTCGTCACAGCCAAAGCCCAAAGGTCAGTTGTTGAAGCTTGGAGAATGGAAAATGGAGAGGGAGGTAGCGTCATAGCGAGTTTGAGAGGGGTTGGTGACTAGAGTCTTGGAGAGTGGAGAGGGAGGCAACGAGTTTGAGAAGGGTTGTCGTCGGAGATTCACGACAGGCCGACGACGACTGGAGTCTTGGAGAATGGAGATGGCAGTGGCGAGTTTGAGAAGAGAGGAGTTGTCGACTGTCGAGTTTGAGAAGAGAGGAGTTGTCGACTGTCAAGTGTGAACTGTGAAGTTGGGTCGTAGTTCACGGATTCAAAATTCAAAAGTAATATTAGATTTAGGATTTAGATAATTAGGGATTTTTATTTTTTAGAATAATATTATTATATTAATAGGAAAACCGGTTTACTAAATCGATTTCGGTTAAATGGTTATAAAAATACTATAAATCGTAAACCAAACCAGAAATCTAGTTCAGCCATTTTTTGAAACTGAAACCGAAACCAATTAACTGGTTAACCGGTTTTCCGAACCGGTTCCAGTGTCGTTTTCCATTCAGTTCGGTTTTGGTTTTTTTTTTTTTTTTTTTTTTTTTGCAGCCCTAATTTGGGGTATTCTAATTAGTAATTACCTAATTAATTTTTAATTTTTCTGAAACATGTGAACTTTGCTTTTTCTCATCCAATAATTTGCTATTAAGAATGACCAAAATGTGAGAAGGTTGTACGAAAATAACCAATTTTGTAAATCCTTATACCTAAAACAATGAGTCTTTCCCAAATTTGCCCTTCATATAAAAACGAAAATGTTCTTCATTTTTTCCATTTTTCTGACAAACAGAAGTGGAGCCGGCTAATGAAGCTTGCCCGCCGCACCTTCATCGTCAAATCGGATCCGGTGAAGTAGATAGTTGGAATCCTGGCAATCAGAACTTGAAAATCGTCATCCACACATCTCAAAAATGGGAAAGAATGTTAGTCTCTAAGTTATAATCTATGGCCAAGAAAGTTAGGGGTTTTCAATAAATTTATTTTAGATTTGATTTGTTTTTTAGTATTGGATGACATAAAGTTGTTGGTGGTGTTTGTTGGATGATATATGAAGTATGAATGGTTGTTGGTGTTTGTGTACAGTTTGATTTGTTGAATGTTTTGTTTGATTGAAAGATCTGATAAATGGTGAGGCGAAATCTATGAGAAAAGAGAAAAAAACTGTCAGTCCGTCCGTTGTTTACTTGTTTTCGCATGAAAAGCCCATTCCATGCGATTATTTTAAGTCTGAGAAATTTAGTTCGGCTATAAGTCAAAGAGTAAACGACATAATCCAACCCAAAGTTTGGGGAAATCCCAAGTTGATACCCTTGGTTCAATTTATCCCGTTTTGCCACCCTTAATCTAACACTGTTAATAGCTGATGGATCTGACACAGCGATAGCGAATAACAATGACTGAAATATCCAACCTTTGACTTTAGATTATTTAGCAAATAAAAAACTAAATAGACATGTAAAAAGCCAAAAATGCCCCTATCTTCAGTTTATTTTCCAAATATAATGAAATTACCCTAATGCCCCTCAACCGTTTGAAAGTTTAGCAACAATTGTTTGAATGTTGAGGGTTTAGCTGTATAATGGCAAAATAATATTTCTTAAAAATTGGCATACATCCTGAAAAGTTTCAAGTTTGAACATAAACACATCCTACACAAAACCAACATCAAAGATCATACTACAACCATACATACTGAGTTAAACACTTTTGCATTGAACATATATATGAAAAATACATAATTTGGCCTTGAAATGTGATGATCAACAGCCCAAAAACAGAAAATTAAAGCTGTATATTACATCAAAAAACCCACTGTAGCAGTCCTAAATCAATTACCACATTCACAAGAGACAACCTAAATCAGTTGCTATTTGTACAATATTAGCACACTATATTTGCACACCAAGACTAACAAAGAAAGTCCTATGTACAACTTTCCCAAATTTCACCAACATACAATAGCATGCTTCAACTCCACACATCCAAAAAAACCAACATCATGCTTCTGCAGTTTTATCACACCAAAACACAACAGCATGCTTCAACTCCACACTCCTTAAGTACCTAAAAAAAATCATAAAATCAATTTAAGGGGCTACCCTTGATAGTTTGAAGCAATGTAACAATGTTAAAATTTGAAGGACTGATGTTACACTAACCTGCTGCCCTTGACAATTGCTTCAATGTTGACATGTCTGACTTGTTGGGGCTGATGAAGCTTCTCCTCTTCAAATAAAGCAAAGAAAACAAATGTTAATGCAAGCAAATTCTATTACAAAAACAATACTAATCATGTTAAATAAAAGCTTTAAAATACCCTTTGATTCTTGTTGTTTGAATGATTTTGTGGGTAGCCTCTCTTGTTATGTCCCAAAGTTCGACAGATCCCACACCTAAGTGTTGCACATTTAGTCATCCTTGGTTCTTCATCAGCATCCTTTTTTCTGGCCTTTTTGGGTCTCCTAACCTTGCTATGTTTGATAGGTGGATTCAGCTGTTTATCTCCAAGCAAGTCAAGCCAACTAAGTGGGTCAGATATGGGGTGAATGTGATCAGCATATGTTTTTACGTATGAAGTGATCCTCAATAAAGAGTCCACATAATCCTCCATATTTCTAATGTTCTTAAAAAGCAAACAGCGGACTGCATGCACACAAGGGACTCTAAAAAGTTGCGACATTCCACAGTCACAAGTTTGAGATTGAAAGTTTAAGATGTAATGTCTACTAAGAAGGTAGTTGTTATCCACCACTTCAAACTCATCACTCCTAGGCAAATAGCTTCAACATTCCAAGCAGGCTTAATTAAACCATTGATTTTCCTATGTACAGCAGGGGGAACAGTTGTGACCCAATCATTCCTAGCATTTGCCCTAGTTTGCATCTGTACCATAACCCCCTTCCTATAATGCTCTAATAAGCTTAGTATGGGTAATTCTTTGTTCTCTCCCAACCAACTATTAAAGACTTCACACATGTTATTTGTAACATGATCAGATTTGGAATCAAGGTCGAATGCATGCCTTGACCAAGATCTCACATCATTTTCAATCATCCATCTATGAGCTTATCTATCTACAACTTCAAGCTTTTCCATGGCTTGCCGAAAATCAATGATATTGACAGCCCTACTAAAAGCCCAAAACAAGTTCCTTAACCTCAACCCAAGGAATTTTTTCCTAAAGTTAGTATAAACATGTATAACACAATGTCTAACTCTAGCATTTGACCAACAGGTATGTATAGCATCCACCAAACCCTTCTGTCTATCACTCATGATAGTGATAGGGTCAATGTCCCCTATAAACTCATTCAACAAGGTCATAAAGTATCTCCATGATTCCTTGTTTTCTATCTCACAAATGGTAATTGCTACTGGGAAAATGTCATTATTAGCATCCATAGAAACTGTTGACAATAATACTCCATCATAAGGCCCTTTAAGATGGCACCCATCCACACCTATAAAATGCCTACAACCCTCTATTAAACCCTTCTTTTGTGATGCAAATCCTAAGAAACACCTCTGAAAGTTTGGAATCCTTTCTGGACTAATAGATTTCGCATTATACATGGAAGTTGGGTTGGTATGTTTGATAATATGATCATATTTCAACAAACCAGCAAAGGACTCTGCATAGAGCTTATCTAACCTCCCCTTTGCCAACTTATTAGCTCTATAAAGTTTGGATCTAGACAACTGCAAATAGTATTTCCTACCTAACGCCTCTACCAATGGCTTAATTGATGAACCCTTTTGGGATCTAATGAAGTCTCTCATTTTTTTAGCCACCCAAGCACTTGTTGCCTCTCTATTATTATAAACCCTCGTGCATGTATGTGTGTGCCTACACTTCCTAAACTAAAAAGACACATCATTAGGCATCAAATGAGCATATAGATGAAAGGGATAGTTTGCTTGCTTACGTTTGACCTTAAACCTTCTTCTCTCATTGTAAATTTTCCTAATAGAAAACCCCTTCTAAATTACATAATCTCGAAACACCTTCTTAAAGTGATCAACTCCTTCAAACACTTACCAACTTTGAATTGGATTTTCCCATTATCCCTATCTGCAAACTATTGACCCTTCATATGCTTACTAAACCTAGTTACTGCATCTTCATCATCAGTAGAACTTTTATATAAACTATCCTCATGGTATTCAGACATTCACACCCCCCCCCCCCCCAACACACACACACACACACACTTCCCTGCCCAATTTCGATTCCCTCAACCACCCCACTTCCCTATCAATCCTACCCACCCTCATGGTCTTCTTCATGATCACTTTTAACACTCCAATAGAACTCATCTGGAATACCTTCTTCAGCTTCCTCATTATCCTGCCTCACAAAACCCTTATTGTCCTCTGGTTGGGCTTCTAATAAAGTTATAGGTTCAACAAAGTCCACTGGTATGGCTTCTACATAGACCCTTATCACTCATTTGCCAAAACTCTTACATTGCTTAAATATGAATTCCATATCATCATCCCTTTCCACTACATATCTAGCCCCTGAAAAGGTAGCTCAACCTCTACCTTAAGCTTCTCATAAGGGTTCATTTCGACAGCCTCATTCTCCGAAGCCACACATCGTTTTACATCTTTAATAAACATATGTAACTATACTCATCCAAATCGACATTTAGTATATCATATTTTAAACTAAACACTTCAACTTTAAAGTCATAGGAATTTGGTTTCAACCTACATAAATAAACACAACCAAGCAACTATAAACAAAAAATCAACTGCCATCACCCTACAATAGCCATCACCACCCTACCACCACCAGACTACCACCCAAGGTACGTTGCATTGTTACACCAGATGTTGTCAACCACTACTAGATAGCATTTAAGACAGTTACTGGTTTCCAGCCAATATACCAAAAATCACCCTAATGCCACCATCAACTCTACCACCATTGTACCATCATACACACACCACCACCAATACTAACACTGTCATGCAACACCAATATCCTAAATCCTCACTACACCAAAACTTTAACCCTAATCCTAGAGCCCCTTACTACCACCATCACCAAGATACCACCACCCTAGGTACGTGGCATTGTTATACCAAAAGTTGTCAACCATTGCTAGCTAAGCAGCATTTAAGACGATTACTGGTTTCTAACCAATATACCAAAAGTCACCCTAACACCACTGTCAACTGTACCACCACTATACCACCATACACATACCACTACCAACACTAACACTGCCATACAACACGAATATCCTAAACCACCACTGCACCAAAACCCTAACTTTAATCCTAAAGCCTCTTAGCACCACCATCACCATTCTACCACCACACAACAACCACCCTAATGCCATCATATAATCACCATCACCAACCGACCACCAACATACCCCCATTGAACCAACAAACATGCACCACTAATCCATCTACCACCACCCAATAACCACCCTAACACTACCACCAAACACATAACCAAAAAACCAATCCACAGAAAAATCCAGCACGAACCATATACAAAAAATGCATAAATCAACTTTCGATATACCTTGCCGCAGACCACGTCGCCATATCATCCATCTCCTCGAACCGTCATCTTTCTTTACCCGTCGTTCTTCTTTCTCTAACCAGTGAGACTTCTCTTCTAGTTGATGGCTCGTATTCCGCCCAAGGTTGTGTCTGCGTGACTGGTACGATGGTCTCGGGTTAATGGGTCTAGGTCTGGTTGTCGTTTCGTATTCATCGGTTTACGGTTGTCGTTAATGTCGATTTACTGTTTACGATTTACGATTTTCACCAAATGCCACTGACGAAGATGATAAGCGTACGAATGATTTTGTTCATCTTGTTTGGGAGTCAAAGCAGAACAACCAAGCGGCAAGGATTCGGTGAGGCCAAAAAGGGAGGGTGTTAGCTAAAAGGATGATGAAGAGATAAGGATATTCATTGGAATATTGATTTTGTTCATCTTGTTAGGGAGTCAAAGCGGTAGTGAGAGACCGTATCTAGTAAGCTTACGAGTTCGAGTATGGGATGGGAAGAAGGTCACAGGGATTAATGGCTACCATTTTTGTTGCATAGGCGATGAGATTTGTGGGTTAATGTCTATGGGTTAAATTTTCAGAAAAAAATCTGCATTTTTGTTTGAAAGAGAAAGTGTAAGAGTGTTCAGAGATTTTTTTTTTTGCCTGACTTCTGCAATAAATCCAACCGTCATACATTATCCTTCTTTACACATTTTGCAACAATTCCCTAGGCTTCTTTATTATTTGAATTTAATTTGCAACATTTCCCTAGGCTTCTTTATTATTTGAATTAATTTGTCTTAAATGTCGTTTTTACCCTTTTGCTGTTAAAATCAAGCGAACGGTGTTAGATTAAGAGTGGCAAAACGAGATAAATTGAACCAGGGGTACCAACTTGGGATTTCCCCAAACTTCGGGTGGGATTATGTCGTTTGCTCTAAGTCAAATTATTAAGCCAGAAATATCCTTTAATTTAAGAATAAAGGTTTAATTAGCAATGTTTTAAAACCCGCCTGGGTGAAACCTAACAAAGTGGCCGAGACTGGTTGAATTGGTTTGACCAACTGGTCAAATTGATGATGTCAATATGTTCAAAGGTTTGAAATTCAAAAAACACCCCTAAAATTACCATAAGTTCCAACAGGTTTGAAATCCTACAAAAACATCCCAAATTACACCGTCGACATTGACAGTTCAGGCCAAATAGGGCCTGTTTCTGATGTCGACAACACACCCCATCACATGAAAACTCTCCCCTCAACCTCCTAACCAAAACCCATCTCACCCTTCCCTCGTTCGCCTCGCCAATCGCGAACAACAACCCACTATTGTTGTCGATCAATTTTTGTGATTTTTCCTGTCGTTTCACTCATTGGAAATCACCTCCGTCACTACCTTTCGACTCACTGACCCTTCCTCTTTAAAGCCCCAACATTTCAGCCACTAATTGTTCACTGGTCATTGTCCTAGTCTCTAGAGTTTGCCATGAACAGTCAAAATTGGTAACCGACCCGATGAAAGCCTCAGGTGTTGGTTGAACCAGTTCAACCGCCCAGGCCGAGCCATGTTGTAAAACACAATTAATTAGGAAATATTTTTAAAATGAGTTTGTATTAGATAAAATAGAGAGAACAAATTGCATCACTACTTAGAATTAGTTATTCATGTTTAAGAACAAAAAGATTTAATCGAATTTTTGTGGAGTCTAAATACTAATTGTTCAGTGATCGTCATCGTAATCTCTAGAGTTTGCCATGGACAGTCAAAATTGATAACCAGCCTGATGAAAGCCTCGGGTCCTGGTTGAACCGGTTGAACCGCCCAGGCCGGGCCAGGTTGTAAAACACAATTAATTAGGAAACATATTTAAAATGAGATTGTAATAGATAAAATAGAGAGAAAAAATTGCATCACTACTTAGTATTAATTATTCATTTTTAAGAACAAAAAGATTTAATCGAATTTTCGTGGAGTCTAAATAAAAACATTTGGCAATCGATTTGATTGGAATAATAGAAAATGAAAACATTTGGAGATTGAAAAGACGACTAATGTAAATTGAGAACAAAAAATGAAAAAGGTTCTGTACACAAGCTATATCCTGCATAATCAAAATTTGAGATGGAGCTGAAAATAGAAGATAAAAAATGTTTTATCTCCTCCCAGCTTCTAAATCTGATGAACTAGAATTAAATGCTGAGGGTAACCCAGTAAATCCAGTACTGGTTCTTTCATCATGTTCATTCAAAGCCTGAGACCCCATGGTCTGTACGGAGACGGTCCGTACAGAGTGTGAATTCGCAGCACTGCCTTCTTGAGTTCTTGCATTTAACTCTGCCAACATGTGAAAGTATGCATACGGTCCCCAACCTACAGAATAATACGTGCAAAAGATCGGTAAAGTAACAAGAATACAATTCAATTTGAGCAAACCAATAATGCTGACCACCACCGAGGTAACCAAAGTTGGTGTTTCAGCCCATTTTAGGAAAGTTCCAACTTTTGTCTTCCATGGGAATTTACAACAATATGGAGCTCAATAATACCATTTCCAAAATCTATCTATTCTTGTCAAGATTTGAATTTTATTACATGGTCAGGGGCATACCTTCAGCATGATATGGTGGTGGGAAGAACTGCAAATAGCAAAAAGTAGCCACGATGAGCCCTGCCAAAGATGCTTCAGTGAAGTTGTACAACAAATGAATCGAAAAGTAGTTTCAATACAGAATAAGATTTACACAAACCCAGTAAACCTCCCGCAAAGACGTCCTGCCAGTGGTGCCAGTAGTCATCAACTCGAGAAATGCCAACAAAAGCTGCAACAAGTAGAGGGAAAACGACGATGCAAAGTTTTCCAATATGGCCTTTGCGGTCGAACACTTGTATTTTTCCAGATAAATACAGTGATAGGAACACCATTCCGGCAAAGGAGACTGACAAAAGAATCCAATTATTCCCGAAATATAATGGATCCCTCAAAAAATAAATAAATAAATAAAAGCATAGCTTTGATTTTGGCATCCAACTGACTTATTTCAATCCATTTTCTCTTACAAAAACAACATTGGACTCCTCACTTAAATATATAGCATTAGCAGAACTCACTTGAAGTATGCCCACTTGGAAAGCTCTTATGCCCTTCATTTATGACATGTTTATCACCATGACATATGACATTTCCCCATTGATCATATTCCTGACATGCAAAGAGTAATTAAGTTTCAAATATGAGAATATAACATGTTACGGAGCAACAAAATAAGCAGCACACTGTCTGTTCACACAGAAGCAGAAATCGCATTAATTCAGAATCAGAGAAACATACATCCCTTCCATCAGGAAAACAACGCCAGAAGAAGTCTGGTCTGGGCCGACCGAAGCAAGTTTTATTGACTCCGTAATAACCTCTGTCAATAAAAGAGAATACAAGAGGCCTGCACAAGCAGGAATGCTTTGCTTCAGTTAATTGCTCAAAAGATTAATTTACAGAAAAACATTCATGAGCTAAAAGAAATTATCACCTAGTATTGCATGATGAAGATCATATACATCATTCCTACGGTAATAGGCAATGAGGAATATCACCAAGGGCAAGACACCTGCATACAACTAATAATCTCGGGGAAAGGAAGGGCCATCATTAATCAAATATTAAATTCTTAAAACTAAAGAGTTTATTTTAAGAAACGTATGCACAACCATGCAGGGAACTTACTGGAACCGCCCAAAAGGGTATTGTATTACTTTTCAAGGGGTATCTAAGATCAGTCATCATATCCTTCCCAACAAAACGGTAAAATGGTTGCATGAGCAAGAGGATGGCCATTATCACTGCAAGAAGCAAAAGTATCAGCCAATCATGCATGTGTGTCCTTGCAACTCTAACTCCATGAGACTTGACAGTATGTGAAAGATTCTGGGCCTCCATCGTTCTGTACTGTGAATTATACACACATCAGAATAAATTTAGATTAATTGGATATCAAGCTATTAGCTCATCCAAAAGGCATATTCAATTAAACGAGGAAACTAAAGAATATATATGTTATTATTGTGTTTTATTTAGCTATCTCTGAGCATGGTCTAGGTTTTTCTTTCTAACATTGACCTATATAAACTTCAGATTAATAAGCATGATAGTTCTCTCTCAATTTTTGCTGTCCATGATAGAACTTATTAGATTCTGAATCTGCATATTTTGTCTGTTTATATAAGCTTATCTACTAATTTTGAAGATTAAATAACAATGCAACTCAAGCATACCCATTTGAAGCTCTCTATAATTAAATTTTGTATGTTTCATCAGTGATAACAATAGAGATGATTTGGGTCGTTAAAACACATACAATCAAAAATTAAAATTCTTGATCACCCTATGTTCTGATCTTGCCTCTGTAATTTTTTTCAGGTTAAATCATCTAATCTACTATATTCTTTTTCTCTTTTTCACCTACCTATAAGGAGTAAAGTACACTAAAACAACTTTCAATTAACTACATAATGTATCTCCTACAAACTTCAGATCTTCATTTATGTGTTCAAATAACACACAACAAAACCACTTCAATGCAAGTACACTTAAACTGTTTCAAACAAAATTCATGAAAGAAAAAGAATACCTCCTCGTTCTGATGATCTATTAGAGGACAACCAATGTTTGTAAACGAATGATTACTATTTGCAGATATATGCAGCCTCCGACTTGATTTATCCTTAAAAAATGCCAGAAAAAATGAATCTTAAGGTCACAGCAAAACAATAAAGTTAATCTATCCTAAATAATCCTTAGAACACCACAGTTGACGATCGCAGATGTATATCTGGGACATTTTAAGCTGGAAAAAATTTAAAGAACTAAGCATAACTTTGCACATCTATTCTAATTACATAAAACCCTCAAACAGCAATCCTATATTACCCAAACATATCAATCAGATATCAAGAATTATTACACAAACTAAGAATTTCAATCATCAAATTTCACAAACTAAGAATTTCAATCATCAAATTTTGGTCTGTAAAGTATGCACCCCTCAGTGACATGAACATCTCAACTGTACATGTACCTTATGATAATAAATACGATTGTAAATTTTGTATAACTCACAGTGTCTCTAAACGGTAATATGAAGTTCAATAAAAAAAAAAAAAAAAAAATGTTTTTCTACATTAGCATACATAATTCCTTCACAAAATTATGAGCTGCAAATCAAAGTGCTTGGACCTAAAAGCCTTAAAATACATAACACAACTCATTTATTAGTCTAAAACTAAACCCCATCTCTCTTTTTTCCCTTGTGTCCTGAGTTCTAAACAAAATGATCACACGCATGCCTAATATAACGCCTACATTATACGAATTATAATGCTAATTGAACGTCTACAACTCTGAAAACAAAAACCCACTAACCTGAAACATGCCTCTCAAATTTCCAACCCAAGAAAGCGAAGATAAATCCCACCAAGTCATTGTATTGTATGAACCAATCAATCAACCAAACAAACACAAACAATAACACAAGCGGTAGCTGAGTTTATGAGTATCAACAACAAAAATCTCAGAAAGTTGTTGAATGGTGATAGGAACCTTCCTGTCAGTTACGTTCACCCAATATTTACATACAATTATAGAGAAGACGACAAAAAGGATAATTGACATGAAGCATACAGAAAGGTGAAAAGTTTTTAGTTGTTTAAAGAAAGGAAAATTTTACCAGAAATTCTTGGGAAATCGGAAGAGATAGTTGAGAGACAAAGGAGTCATCATGGGACCCATGGGATGGTTGTTTATAAGGTGAGAGAGAGTGAGCCGCTTCGTTTTGAAAGCCGAGAACGGCGCTGGCAGTCAAAGTGAAACCGCACTGTGGTTAAATGACATATGAATCATTAATCCTCATGTGATTTTTTAGACAAAACAAGAGTAAATATTGTTTTCCCACCCAAGGTTTGCCTCAATTACTTGTCCACCCAAAAAGTTTTAAAATATCACTTTCTCACACAAAGTTTATCTTCTATTAACACCCAAAATACACTTCACTTTCTTAGCCAGTATTTGGCGAGTTACCAAGAGCTAGAGTAAGAGAGGCTTTATAAAATGGAGGTTGGTAGATTGAATAATGTGACCGATTGAATATTCGTCACTAGAATCAATTGAAAATTAATTAAGAATAGGAAACCCTAACTTTGTGGTAGCCGACAATCGGTGAGAAATTAGGCGTCGAAGTGAGAGAGATTTTATAGAGAAGAGACTGGAGGTTCAAATGGTAATGATAAAAAAAAAAAAAAATTTGTCTCTAAGATCGGCTAACTTTAGTGGAAAAGTTGTATTTTAAAACTTTTTTTATGGGAAAGTGTCATTAAGGTAAACCTTGAGTGGGAAAAAGTACAAAACAAGTTAGAAAATGTAAGAATACATGGCTTTCTACTTCTTAATTGTATCTTTGAATTGTTTTGCATATATCTATAAGATTCCAAGATGAGTTAACGTTGTATAATACCAAATCAGTCTCATATTCCTCTAATCTTTCACTTTAATCCCATTTATTTCTTTCCCGTGTTATTTATTCTCTCGTTGGGTTATTAAACTTAATATTATATAATAGAGAGGACATATCATACTTCACACTTAACTATAATTGAAACAATTGAGCCAAGCATACTTACTATTAGATTATATTTGTTATTTTAACTTATTAATTCGACAATTATATTGCCTTTTCTTTGAATAGGTATTAACTATATAAATGGGTTTTGGTTTCACAAAACGAAAACATTATACAAATTGTATAATACCGTCTATCACATCCACTTTTGAATTTTATTATTATCCAAAAATGATCTATCACCCTTTCTTAACTTTGATTTGATTATCACTCTAATATGATTTTAAAATTCTAATTTATCTCAAAAAAGTAAAATTTATTTACCCCCAAAATTTTTGGAACTTCAAATTTGCTGGCAATTATAACGATTTTAATCAAGTCTCCCCTAATAGTTTCATAAATCAATCAAGTTACCCCAAAAGTGTGACAAAGTCAATTCAACTTTAGGTTATGAAGGGTAAAATAGTCATTCATGTTTTCTTTAATTTTATTTTTTTCCTCCCTTCCAAGTTCCATCTTTCTTTTATGGTTTTTCTCCCCTTTCACTCCCCTCAATATCCCCAAAAATAAAAAAGAAAAAGAAACAATAACAGAAAGGAAACGAAAATGGCTGACATGAGGCTGTGATGGGACGATTCGGTTGGTCACAGGACGCCACGGTGGGGTATTTGTGGCGCACGACGGGGTGGAGTAAGGGGGTTGCGCTCCTGGTGGTAAATTGGTTAGAGGCAAGCGGGTGCGGGAATGGAAAGGTTTAATGGAGTTTTGAAATCACTGCTTATATACTGTTGTTGGCCATAATTCACAAAAACATTTTTTATATATTATTAATATCACAATATGAAATAAATGTGAATTGACATGTGAGAGCTGAACCATTAGATTAGACAAAACAAAATTTGATTTGGCAGATCAAGATCAAGATCAGGATCTCCACTGACAAGAAAAATTATAATGTTGGCCTTATTATGTGAAGACAAAATCCATTCTGCAGATGCTCTCGTTGAAACATTTTCCACGTGAGAATATGCTCAACATTTCTCAATAACAACAACAATAATAAATTTGGAATTTAAAGCTATAGAATAGAAACAAAATGTCATTTATAGGATCTAATCTAATGTATAAACAATTTCTAATTCAATTAATAATAATAATAATCACGGCTTCTGTTATGATTCTATTTAATATTTATAAATAACAAGTGGCGAAAGTGATATCCATACTTCTCCTTAAACATAGTTAAAGTCTTAATTAATTTCTACTTAAGGATAGGATAGGATGATATCACTGTCACATAACATATCTCGTAATTTGTCTAAGGGAGAACGACATGTTCCCACCCAAGGTTTCATGATACGACACTTTCCCACCTGCTAATTTTCAAAATAACACTTTCCCACCTATCGTTAGGATCTGTTAATAAAATCTTATAACTAACATGATATAAATAGTGTTAAGATGAAAAAACCCTTCATTCATTTTCTTCTTTTTTCTTCCCTTTTCTTCTTCTTCACTTGTCGAGAGTTTTCAAAAGACGTGCTGATTTTCTCTATTTCCTCATCAATCGAAATCTCTTGTGAACGACAATCAAAACTGCAAAATGCTTTCTCGCCTTTCCAATAAACCAATCAAACCAGAGTCATTGTCATAAAATCTTCCAGCAAACGCATATTCACACTAAATAAATAGGTTATTACTATTGTGATTGGAGCATACTTATATATGTAAATATCTTTACCCTCCAATTCTTTGCGGCAAGTGTAGCAGAAGCTCAAGAAATCAACAGAAGGACATAGAGTGGTTGAGCTCTACCCCTTTAGTTTCCTTCACTTCACCCTTGCAAATTTTGTTCATCAACTGATTAGAGTGACCTTCCAAGATGCAGTCCCCATAAATAAATTAAAAAAGAAATAGAGCTTGCTGCTTTCAGCTTAGGTAAGTCGTCTTCGAATAATAATGGTGCAGATTCATTGGTGTTTTTCGATGGACAAACATCAATGTGATTCTTCTTCTTATTGTTTCTCTTGTTTCTTTGTCTTTTCACCCATTGTTTTCATTTCTTGACATTGCTTAAGATTGGTCCACTGTCATCCACAAACATTAAACAATTTCAAAAATAGAAAATAAATAAATAAAACATTTTTGTTTTTGTGAGTCTTTTTTCATTAATATTTTGTCATAAACTTCGGCTCTTCATAGAAGGTTGATTTTGATTATTCTTTAATGGGGCTTTCTGTACATTAAAGCAGAATGCTCAGTGTCTCTCTTTCATTTCGTTTCTTTATGATTTGATCTTTTGTGGAAAGTAATCACACAAAATAAAAAAAATAATGGATGGAGAAGGAGGTTCCACTACCGAATCTTCTAGCTACTACTCCGTTTTGAGATTAGAATTCTTTATTATGGGTGATGGTTTTTGAAGAAATGTCATCGGACAGGTTTGCGAAGAATCCAGGGTGGCAAGGGAAGCAAAACAGCAATTTCAACAAATCCAGGAGGTGGTGCAAACAATCTCACTCGGTGACTGCAATGAGAAGGCAATTAGTTTATATACAGAAGATAAAATAACGTAATTACCCTTTAATTGTATTTTGAATTTACTATAATATCCTTCTTTAGTTAAAGTTAATGGACGATAGGTGGGAAAGTGTCGTTTTGAAACTTGGCGGGTGGGAAAATGTTATTTTTCCAAACCTTCGGTGGGAATATGTTATTCTCCCTTTGTCTAGATCTTAAAACCAGAAAGGATCGGTCCCACCCTTCTATTTTTTATTTTTTTATTACATTGTAGGACCCATCAGTCCATCACTTTCTCCCAAATCCACCTCCGCTGACGTGCGATTTTCCACGCACGTTCTCGCCACGTGTGACTCACCATGAAAGCAACCAAGCTCTCACTTTTAACTACAACACTTTCCGCAATCAAGTCTTTAAGCCACTCAGATCTCGCCGCCGCCGCCCTTTTTATGGACCCGCCACCACCGCAGACGTCCGGCAAGCTCCGGCTGATGTGTAGCTACGGCGGCCACATCGTCCCCATGCCCTTCAAGAAGTCTCTGTATTACTCTGGAGGCGACACGCGTATCATCAGCGTTCCGACCTCCAGCACCGCCACAGTCTCCGCCTTTTTAGCCCACATCGCCGCCACGTTACGTGTCAGTTACCCGTTCACTCTCAAGTACCAGCTGCCACTCCATGACCTCGACTCGCTTATCTCTCTTTCCACTGACGACGACCTTCAGATTTTTCTGGAAGAGTTTCAACGACTTTCGGATTTTCCTGAGCCCACACGCATCAGATTGTTTCTGTTTGGGTTGAAACAGTCCGAGTTGAAGACTACTCAGTGCGGGTTGACTCACCCTAAGACGGAGAGTTGGTTCGTGGACGCGTTGAAGGGTGCAAAGATGATGCAGAAGGGAGAGATCGGGTTTGGAGGGGAAGGCCAAATTCAAAGTGAAGGTAGTAATGGTAATGGCAGCAGTGGTGGGCTTTGTGGGCAAGAGTCTATGGTGTTGGAAACAACATCCTCTTATGGTTCTACGTCGTCTTCAGTTTCTTTGTCCAATTTGCCGCCCATTAAGGCTTGTGGTGATGAAAGTTTGACTTTTTTTCAAGACAATCGGGCCAAATTGCCCTCAGCTGAGTCTACTGCAAGGTACTGATTGATATTAGTTTTGTTTTATCTTGTTTATTTCCTTTATTTGGTTGATGTGAAAGCTGTTAAAATATTAGTGAGAAATTATAGCAGCCGGTGAAATCGGAACTAGTTATTTTAGAAGCTAAGCTGATAAAGAAAGAACGATGTAGTTTATTTATTTATGTTATTTTGTCAAGGTGCAAATTGAATTAAGTCCATAAATACTTCACTTTGTTGCTATTGGACTACTCTAAATATGTTTTCATAGATTTTCCCACTAAATAGAAATGAAACTGTTTTGAGGCATAGCTGTGATTGTGTGATTAATTTTTTTGCAGTGATATAAATAGCCCGGGAAGTGCTATTTCTTACGCGCAGACTGGAACTTACCAAGACCACATTGTTCCTATTGCTTCTATGGAGAATAAGGTTTCTTTCAACGCTTTTGAATCATGGGATACCAAGATTCGTGAACCTGTCTCAGAGATGCCATCACATAAAACAGTTCAGGCTTATGCGTATCCATTATCTTCACAATTGGATCAACTGCAGGGACAACAAATGCAATTTGTACAGATGGGTAGTCATTATGTATCTCAGAACCCTACCACAGTAGTGCCGGTTGCCTCTTACTATCCTGTGCATAACACGCTGTCGCATCAGCAGCAGCAGCTACAGTATCTGCCTAATCAATCGTACCCAGTATATGTTGTGCTGGCTGGTGAGACCCCAAAATATGAGTCATCTGTGCAATATGGTTCCAAAGAAACTTTGTCGGTTGTTTCTGGTCGGCCTCCATTGCATCCAAATTCTACGTTAATTTCTCCCCAAGTAGCCTACAAGGATGTCACGGCAACTCCACCTGTACCTGAGTTTGTCTCACCAGTTTATAGAACAACCCAGGTTGGAAATGCACCTATCCATGCCAATTGTAATGAAAATAAGCAACAAAATGTGGTTGTTTCCCAAACACATAATCAGCCTCAGCTAATTGATCTTGCTTCCGGAGAAACTGCTAATTACTGCGACGAATATGATGATGACCCTGCACGGTCCCAAATATATAAAACTCAGCCACTGCCACCCTCATTGCCTCCTCAGTATCAAACCATGAAGGCCTCAGCATTACTATTGTCGGAGGCTTTGTCACAGTTGCATTTGGACAATGTAAACCAATAGGCTAGAACCTCACAGCCACAATGAGTTGGTTATCTGAAAGAGAAGAAACAATTTTGGTAGTGGAGTTAGGGTAACTTTATATGCTCTTGCTTGTTTTCTCATTTCTTTGGTATTTGTCGTCCGTGTGAGATAAGAATAGAGAATATGGTCGCCCCTTTCTTTATCTTTCTTTTCCATATGTTATTTGATTAAAGTGTTTGAGATTATATAGTGAAAGTTCAATAAAAATGAGTGCTTCAAGAGTTAGTGTATAGTTTTAATCTGATATATATATGCTGCTTCTCTGATCAGGATATGCATGTTTGATGACAGTTAAGTTTTGGGTGCTGAACAAAATCAATTCTGTCTGTTGCCTGGGACTGCACTTCTTATGGGGTTTTGTCAATTATAATTTATTTTCCGTAGTGATTACAATGCTTGATTTGGAACATGACTATGCATATTAATGTGGTCTAGGACATGATAGCTGACAAGCATTGTTGAACATAAATTGTGAATCTGCTGTAAAGTTGTGAACTAGAAGAGTTTATCCACTCCAACTGTCCTCGATGCATTCTATTTTGCTTTATCGTAAAGTCTTTTTGTTCCTTTTTTTTTGTGAGTTCTTGATCACCAAAAATTTCAACTTTTTGAGATGGTCGAAACTAATTTTCTATTGGAAAGTATTGCCTACATCCTGTTACTGAACTTATTCTTCACACTTTAGTTTTTATGAAAATTTGTTACCTCTGAAGAGACACTTCTTAACATCATTTTGTCATGAAGTTTTTTCCTCTGGTCATTATCCTTTACAAGATTTTATGTTAAATTTTTTGCAACCAGTTAGTAACAAGTTGATAAATTTGAATTATCCATCTTTAAGTGCTTGATTTAGTTCACAAGATTTCAAGGCCATGGAAGCTTTCAGTTTTGTGCAAATCTATATGTCAGTCATGAAGCCGTTGCACAACTTTCTTCTGCAAGGCTCCTATAATGTCTTTCAAAGTAACATCTTTATGGTCATAGGGCATGTTGGCAGACAGCATATTTATGTATTAACTTGTAGGCAGGTTTAAATTTTGTTGAATTCTAATTCAACTAAATTTTGCCTTCAGACCGAGAAAAGTACAGAATTCTTTTGATTACTTATTACTGTCTTGTATGCATTTATTGGTGGCCATTAAATAGCCAATCATTAGAATCAGAAGTGAAAGCTAATGTTCCTAGAAAACATCTAATTTAAGAGAAATTGGAAAGAAGAATCCAATAAAATATAGGGAAGGAACATCTTAGGAACTTCTACAACTATGTACAGTGATACTAACTCGAAAATCTTTACTCCCCTTTATTGATTATGGCATTCATCTTGCATTTCTTTTATTGAGTGAATTTTGCTACTTCATCAAGCATGTCCTGTTGATTAATGCATGACGTCAGTCTGTCCAAACTATCGAAGACATGCCTCATTGAAGGTCTCTTATCAGGGCTCTTACAGACACAGGCAAGAGCGATTTTCAGCACAGCAGCTATCTCATCTTCCTTGTTGAGTTCACGAGCTAAGAGGGGGTCCAAGATATCTATCATCAACTTCCCATCCTCGAGCATGAGATGAATCCATTGAACTAGATTCATTTCCAAGGAACCTATCTGAATCATTGGCGGCTTCCCAGATATCATCTCTAGTAGGATTACTCCATATGAGTACACATCCCACTTCTGTGTTGGCTTTCTGACTTTTGAGACCTCCGGAGCTTGATAATAAGACCTGCTTAAGGTAGCGTTTATTGCTGTAAACTCGAATGGAGAACTCTGTTCTGGTGTTGAACTTCTTTTTGGTGTTCCAGTGGTCGTTTGTTCGCATTGGGCTGCTTGTGATTCTTCAGCTATATTAGCTAGGCGGCAAAGTCCAAAATCAGAGATAAGAGGCTCCATGTTCTGTCCTAGCAGAATATTGCTAGGCCTCAAATCTCCATGGACATACTTTCTGGGACTGAATTCATGTAGAAAAGCCAAGCCTCTTGCTATTCCTTTTATGATTCTCAGACGAACAGGCCAAGAGAGAGGTCTGTAAGGTAACATTCCAGCATTCCCTGATCAAGGATCAGAACCGTCAGTCTAATAAACNTTGAACATAAATTGTGAATCTGCTGTAAAGTTGTGAACTAGAAGAGTTTATCCACTCCAACTGTCCTCGATGCATTCTATTTTGCTTTATCATAAAGTCTTTTTGTTCCTTTTTTTTTGTGAGTTCTTGATCACCAAAAATTTCCACTTTTTGAGATGGTCGAAACTAATTTTCTATTGGAAAGTATTGCCTACATCCTGTTACTGAACTTATTCTTCACACTTTAGTTTTTATGAAAATTTGTTACCTCTGAAGAGACACTTCTTAACATCATTTTGTCATGAAGTTTTTTCCTCTGGTCATTATCCTTTACAAGATTTTATGTTAAATTTTTTGCAACCAGTTAGTAACAAGTTGATAAATTTGAATTATCCATCTTTAAGTGCTTGATTTAGTTCACAAGATTTCAAGGCCATGGAAGCTTTCAGTTTTGTGCAAATCTATATGTCAGTCATGAAGCCGTTGCACAACTTTCTTCTGCAAGGCTCCTATAATGTCTTTCAAAGTAACATCTTTATGGTCATAGGGCATGTTGGCAGACAGCATATTTATGTATTAACTTGTAGGCAGGTTTAAATTTTGTTGAATTCTAATTCAACTAAATTTTGCCTTCAGACCGAGAAAAGTACAGAATTCTTTTGATTACTTATTACTGTCTTGTATGCATTTATTGGTGGCCATTAAATAGCCAATCATTAGAATCAGAAGTGAAAGCTAATGTTCCTAGAAAACATCTAATTTAAGAGAAATTGGAAAGAAGAATCCAATAAAATATAGGGAAGGAACATCTTAGGAACTTCTACAACTATGTACAGTGATACTAACTCGAAAATCTTTACTCCCCTTTATTGATTATGGCATTCATCTTGCATTTCTTTTATTGAGTGAATTTTGCTACTTCATCAAGCATGTCCTGTTGATTAATGCATGACGTCAGTCTGTCCAAACTATCGAAGACATGCCTCATTGAAGGTCTCTTATCAGGGCTCTTACAGACACAGGCAAGAGCGATTTTCAGCACAGCAGCTATCTCATCTTCCTTGTTGAGTTCACGAGCTAAGAGGGGGTCCAAGATATCTATCATCAACTTCCCATCCTCGAGCATGAGATGAATCCATTGAACTAGATTCATTTCCAAGGAACCTATCTGAATCATTGGCGGCTTCCCAGATATCATCTCTAGTAGGATTACTCCATATGAGTACACATCCCACTTCTGTGTTGGCTTTCTGACTTTTGAGACCTCCGGAGCTTGATAATAAGACCTGCTTAAGGTAGCGTTTATTGCTGTAAACTCGAATGGAGAACTCTGTTCTGGTGTTGAACTTCTTTTTGGTGTTCCAGTGGTCGTTTGTTCGCATTGGGCTGCTTGTGATTCTTCAGCTATATTAGCTAGGCGGCAAAGTCCAAAATCAGAGATAAGAGGCTCCATGTTCTGTCCTAGCAGAATATTGCTAGGCCTCAAATCTCCATGGACATACTTTCTGGGACTGAATTCATGTAGAAAAGCCAAGCCTCTTGCTATTCCTTTTATGATTCTCAGACGAACAGGCCAAGAGAGAGGTCTGTAAGGTAACATTCCAGCATTCCCTGATCAAGGATCAGAACCGTCAGTCTAATAAACATGTATGATTAATGATTATCATAGAAGATCTTTATTAACATTAGGAAGGCAAAGAACAAGAATCAAAATTTGCTATTTCTTCAAAGAGGCAAAAAATTACCATGAAGTGTGGTGGCAAGATCACCATTGGGTATGTAATCGTAGATGAGAAGCTTCTCCTCAAAAGACCAGAAATAAGCGCGGAGACTGACAATATTTGGATGCCTAATCTTTCCAATTGCTTCTACTTCAGTTTGGAACTCCTTGAACCTTTGCCAACCTCCATGCCCCAATCTTCTCACCGCCACGGTTGGCCCATTGTTCATAACAACTTTATACACAATGCCGATTCTGCTCTTACCGAGAAGAAAAGCTGATGCTATCAGAAGTCGCTCAAGATCAAAATCAACCTGCGAGTCTAATGGCACGAATTCGTACTGCTCCATAACTTCTGATAAAGTTTCCAAGTCATTTTTGATAAAGCAGGAAATCTTCTGTCTAAGCGTCAACTTTTCTTCGAAGGGGCTGCTGCCAACACCATCTCCCCACTTGCACGCACAAGCATTTTTGTACTTGTGATAGAGCAACAACCCAATGGTGCAGATACCTACAATTGTGGCTATGGAAACAGCCGCAATCACTGCACACGAACTTGAATGATGGACTTCCTTTGGTTTACTAGAAGGGTCAGAAGGGTTGGGTTTAGAATATGGATCTAAAGCGCCTGGAGGACATAAAACTTTCAATGGTGGTCCGCAAAGCAATGGGTTGCCTATGAAAGCGCTCGGTCCTAAACTCAATACAGCAGAATCTTGGGGTATGGGGCCGCTAAGATTGTTATAGCTGAGATCTACGAACACTTTCTCTCCAAGGTATCCTAGAGTTGCTGGAACAGAACCACTGAAGTGATTGTGAGACAAATCAAGAGTACCGTTCAAGCTTGAAAATTGGCCTATGTCGTTGGGGATCAAACCACTCAAGTTGTTGAAGGAAAGGTTGAGCTTTTGAAGTGTAGTTAAATTGGTTCCAAAACCATCTGATAGAGAGCCATTCAAACTGTTGTTATTAAGGACTAAAGCTTTTAATCTCTTGCACTGAACTAGAGATGAAGGTATTGAGCCACTAAATGCATTTTGTGAAAGATCTAAAACTTGTAGGTTGGTGAGAGTCCCTATCTGAGTCGGAACAGGCCCAGAAAATGAATTTCCTGAAAGAACCAAGCTTTGTAAACTTGATGCATTGAAGAGCTCAAACGGTAAACTTCCATGGAAGTTGTTATTCCTGAGATTAAGACGGTGAAGAGAATAGAGCTTTCCCAGACCAGGTGGAAGAAGCCCTGAAAGATTCTGGTTTGAAATGCTCAGAGCAACGACTTTTCCTTCTCTACATGTAACTCCCTTCCAATTATATGATCCACACGGACTATCATCCGAGTTCTTCCAGCTGTTTAAATAGCCTTCAGGGAAGTTCTGTACTGCTTGTTTGAAGGAGAGAAGAGCAAATCCTTCATCATTTAGTGAAGCCACAAAAGAAAGACAATTGCATAGGAAGAAAGCCAAGAAAACAATTGGCAAAACCATTTCTGTGAAGAGTAACTGAAGTGAATTCAAAGCTGGAAAAAAAGGATTCTCAGAGATCGCCTTCGACAAACTCAGACAGACATAATCTGGAAGCCAGGAATGACAGACGTATCTTTACGGGTATTTGAATAGGAAACAAAGAGGATTCTGTGTGATTTATGAACTTGCACTGCTTCTCTTCCCTGGCATTTCACGAGTTTATAGTCAGTTCAAAGTGTTGACTGGGCAAACACAGCTCATGCAAAGTGCAAAGCCACTTTGAGTTGAGATTGGCGACACTTGAGAAGCTTCTTTTTTGCATTTCTGATTCCAGACAAAATTAAATAGAAATTTATTAACCATAAGCCAGTCTTTTTCATAAGGATTTAAGCACTTCAATTAAAACACATAACTTCATGCTTCCTTTTTCTAAACGCAAACTCAAGTTTTAATGTAATGACAGTATTTGCTATTGATTATTTGGCATGTGGCATGTTTTAGTATATGCAAACACAGTCATCATACTTGATAATTGTTCTAAACTTAATATAGTTTCAAAAACAGTATTACCCATATCGCAAAAACGTTACAAATTCATCTTTTATATTATGAATCTTAGGTTCAATGTTACTCGTCAATGATAAACAATCTTTTAAGTTATATATTATATGTTAAGAGTATCAAATTTTGATTCTTTTTTCTATATCAATTCTTATAAATAGAGAGCCCTAAAAGGTTAGTCTGGTGGTCAAGAAGGTTTACTTATATAATTGACTTCTTATGTTCAAACCACTTTCAGGTCACCTACCACATTTGTGGTTTATCTAAAACATTGAGTTTGTAGGGTGTTTAATGGATCTCGAGGATTAATTGATATGTATGCAAGCTGGCTTGAAAACAAAAAAATCGATACTTTTTCTATATCAATACTTGACATAATGAGGATGAGGTTGTAATTCTGTTGTAAATAGCGTGAGTTAAGGCAATGATTGGTGCCTAAAGATGGCGGTAAGTGAGCAATGAAAATGGTTGAGTAGGGACGGCTTGACAACAACTAATGCTTCCATAGTCCAACACCAATAACTAACAAATTGACTAACCAATACATTGTATTTGTGGTTGGGTGGACGTGGACTTAGNGAAATATTAGCACCGAATTTCTGTACCGGCCGATGTGTAACGCGTTTCTCCATTTCTTTATAATTTTTTCCTAGTGAACGGCTATCCATCAAATTTGGACGGCCGTTCACTCACATGGATGCCCATCCATGTTATATGGACAGGCATCCATATGCGAGGGGCCGTCCCTATTAAAATAAAATAAAAAAATTTGTAAAAGCTTTGGGACGGCCGTCCATCCATTATGGACGGCCGTCCATGTTATATGGACGGGCGTCCATATGCAAGGGACGGCCGTCCATATAATATGGACGCCCGTCCCTATTAAAATAAAATAAAAAAATTTGTAAAAGCTTAGGGACGACCGTCCATCCACTATGGACGGCCGTCCATATGCGAGGGACGGTCGTCCATATAATATGGACGCCCGTCCCTATTAAAATAAAATAAAAAAATTTGTAAAAGCTTAGGGACGACCGTCCATCCACTATGGACGGCCGTCCATTTTTGGACGGGCGTCCACAAATAATGGACGCCCGTCCTTCACCCAAATATGAAAAAAAAAAAAAATTTCTTTAGGACAGCCGTCCCTTAATTTTGGACGGGCGTCCGTAATTTTTGGACGCCCATCCAAAATTAATCTTTTACAAATCTTAAAAAAAACAATGGATTTGTGGCGGCCGTCCTTTTATTGTGGACGGGCGTCCATAAGTAATGGATGGCTGTCCAAAATTAATTCATAAAAAAAAATATTTTTTAACACTGGACGGCCGTCCTTAACTTGTGGACGGCCGTCCTTAACTTGTGGACGGCCGTCCATTAATTGTGGACGGGCGTCCATACTGAATGGACGGCCGTCCATAATGTTATTAAAATTTAAAAAAAAAAAAAATTCGCGTTTTAGGTTAAAACATTTGGGGAAGTTTCAAAAATTTTTAACACCCAGGCAGCCATTACCATCTTCTTCGTCTTCCATGTGCGTTACTGCGTCTTCTTCGTCTTCGCAGTGTTTTTCTTCTGGACTCCTGTTCTGCGCTTGTTCTTCGTCTTGGTAATTAAACACTTTCCTTTTTCAAGTTTTTTTTTTTTTTTTTGGTTGGATGAATGTGTTGAATGGAGTTGAGTTGATGAGATAAAATCCAGTCAATTTGGTGGGACTGGTTTGTGTGATTGATGAATAGAAGCGTTCTGCCATTGATAAAGACAAATGTAGTTTATTTTACATGCTGGTTTGTGTGAACTACCGTGAAAGAAAAATTGATTTTAGGCATATTTTAGGAAAATTGGTTGTGGAATTCTGGAATTTTAGAATAAAATGTAACATCAAGTATAACACACAGATACTTAATTGAGAAAATTTAAGACTTAATAAACAGATTCAGAATCTCATCCGCTAACTATATGAGATGTAATTTAAAGTCTATTATTATACATGAATGCCTCACACACTCAACCAGAGTTTCATCAACTTCCCAAAATGTGAAAGTATGAACTGATGGAACTCGGAAGACAAACAGTTATTACATAAATATCATCTTATCAACCCTTAAAAATCTCATTGCTATGTAGAACAATTTACAGTAACTAAACACACAAGGGAGCTTGTAAAGATGAGTTGTGAATACACTAATGATCTTCAAGCAGCTTTGAGATCGGCCTAGTCAATGTTCTTGCCACTAAATAACTTGGCAAAACTTGGCATCACCTTTGTTTTNTGAATTGAATTGAGATAATGATAATTTAAATATCTAAATAAGGATGTTTGGATACAAAGGGTGTTTGGGTTGGTGCCCAAGTCTATTCCATGATGGAATAGGGCAAAGTGTGCACTATATAAGTGCAACACTTTGTGAATTAAAGTATGAATTCATTTTCAATCATTTGATAAAAAACCCCAGCCCCATTTTCTCTCCCATGCTAGTTTTTCCTTTTTGCTTGAAACAAAATTTGCTTGATTTGTTCTTGGTTCTTAAGGCTAAGGAGGATCTAACAAATCCCTCTTTAATTCCTTGGAGTTATCTTCGTGTGGACTAACGGTGGTTCGATCCTACCATTGGATCGGTAGCGAAACCCATTCGGCGTTAAAGTTGGAGGAGTCTCCAAACGTGGGTATGGTTTCTTAACTTTAAATTGATTTCTTGCAGATTTGTATTTAATGTATAAACTGTTAAATTTGTACCCTGATCTTGGTTCTAAGGAACGATCCATGATGTTTATGATTTTTGTTTCCGCTGCCATAACTTGGTCGTTTCCTAATAGTCAATGACACTTATCAAATGTTCTTTGATGATGTTGATAATGTCCAATACATTATGCTAGCATCGATGACATTTGAGTTGCAAAAGGAACATGAGAATTTGGATGCACATGCCATAATTATGTACCTCAAGGAGCTATATCAAAAGAATGCTCAACATGAGAGGTATGAGGTGTTAAAGGCATTGTTTACGAGCCAAATGATTGAGGGAGCCCAAGTTGGTCCTTATGTGCTCAAGATGATTGGGTACATAGAGAGGCTTGAAACTTTGGGTTTTAGTGTGGATGCAGACTTACAAGTGGATTTAATTCTACTGTCACTACCAGATTCTTATTCACCATTCATAATGAACTTCAATATGAATACAATGGTGAAGTCCCTGTCAGAGCTCCTAAACATGCTGAGCATTGCGGAGTAGGACTTGAAAAATTCCAAACCTGCTTTTACTAGTTGCTACTAGTAAAGGCAAGGGTAAAGGTAAGGGAAAGACCAAGGTTTATCCCTAGTCTACACCCAAAGGATAGGATGCTCTCAAGTCTGAGGGTGGCATTGGTAAAGGTGGGAAGATAGTCTACTTCTGTTGTGGCATGCTTGGCTATTGGAGGAAACACTGTAAGTCTTTCCTCGAAAGTAAGAAGAAGTCAGACGCTTCGACTTCAGGTATGTATATGATTGAGATTAACTTCTCCCCTTCAACATCTTGGGTCATTGACACAGGATGTGGTACTCACATTTGTACTAATATGTAGGAACTAGGGTAGAGTAGATTGCTAGCCAAGAGAGAGAGAGATAGACCTACGAGTTAGAAATGGAGCACACATGACTTAGGGTTTAGGGTTTAAGGTTTAGGGTTTAGGGTTCTGGGTTCACTTTCAAGGTTTAGGGCTTAGGGTTCAAGGTTTTGGGTTCTAGGCTCTGTGTTCTACGTTCAGGGTTCAAGGTTCAAGGTTCAAGGTTCAAGGTTTAGGGTTTAGAGTTCAAGGTTCAAGGTTCTAGGTTCTAGGTTCTAGGTTCAGGGTTTAAGATTTAGGGTTTAGGGTTTAAGGTTCAGGGTTCAGAGTTTAGGATTCAAGGTTTAGGGTTCAAGGTTTAAGGTTCAAGGTTCAGGGTTTAGTGTTTGGGGTTTAGGGTTTAGGGTTCAAGATTCAGGGTTTAGGTTTAAGGGTTTAGGGTTGAAGGTTCTAGGTTCTGGGTTCTAAGTTCAGGGTTCTGGGTTCTAAGTTCAGGGTTTAGGATTCAGAGTTTAAGGCTCAGGATTCAAGATTTAAGGTTTAGGATCAAGGTTCAGGGTTCTGGGTTTGGGGTTTAGGGTTCAATTTTCAGGGATCTAATTTCAGGGTTCAGGGTTAAGGGTTCAGGGTTTAGGATCAAGGTTCTGGGTTTAGGGTTTTCAGTTCTTGGTTTAGGGTTCAAGGATCAGGATCAGGATCAGGGTTCAGAGTTTAAGGTTCAAGGTTCAAGGTTCAAGGTTCAAGGTTCAAGGTTCAGGGTTCAGGGTTCAGGGTTCAGGGTCTAGGGTTCATGGTTTAAGGTTCTGGGTTTTGAATTTTGGGTTATGTTTTCAAGGTTTAAGGTTTAGAATTTATGGTTCACTGTTTCGGGTCCAAGGTTCAAGGCTTAGGGCTTAAGGTTCTGGGTTCTAGGTTCTAGGTTCTAGGTTCAAGGTTTAGGGTTCAAGGTTTAGGATTCAGGATTTAGGGTTTAGGGTTTAGAGTTCAAGGTTTTGGGTTTAGGGTTTAGGGTTTGGGGTTTTGGGTTCAAGGTTCACGGTTCTGGGTCAAGGGTTCAGGGTTAAGGGCTCAAGGTTTAGGGTTCAGGGCTCAAGGCTTCAAGAATTCAGGGTTCTGGGTTTTTGGTTTATGGTTGTTTAGGGTTTAGGGTTCAAGGTTTAAGATTTAGGACTTAAGGTGCAGGGTTTAGGGTTCAGGTTTTAGGGTTCTAGGTTCAAGGTTCTGGGTTATGGGTTTAGGGTTCAAGGTTTAGGGTTCAGAGTTTAGGGTTTTTTAGGGTTCAGGGTCCAAGGTTCAGGGTTCAAGGTTTAGGGTTTTTTAGGGTTTAAGGTTTAGGGTTCTGGGTTCTCGATTCAAGGTCCTAGGTTCTGGATTCTAGGTTTAGGGTTCTGGGTTGGGTTTAAGGTTTAGGGTTTTTTAGGGTTTACAGTATAGGGTTTTTTAGGATTTAGGGTTTATGATTTAAGGTTTTTTGGGGTTTAGGGTTTTTTAAGGTTTAGGGTTTAGGGTTTTTTAAAGTTTTGGGAATTGGCCAACAAGCCTTATGATAGGCAGTGTTCCGCAATCAACAAAGGCTGCCTGCCCAACCTTGGCACCTCTGGGTAACAAAATCAGCTAAGCAGCCCCATGATAGGTAGTGTTCTCCCAAGCAATAACAACTACCTACCCAGCCTTGCACCTATGGGCTGCAAAATCAACCAAGCAGCCTATGACGGGCAGTTTCCTCGCAGGCAACAAGCAACTAAAGGGTTGGCTATCCATGCCTTGGCAACTATGGGCAGATAAATTAGCCAAGCAACCCCATGATGGGCAGTTTTCCCACAAGCAACAAGCAATTGAGGGGTTGCCTGCCCATGCCTTGGCACTTATTGGTAGCAAAATAAACCAACAAGCCCCATGATGGGCAATGTTCCCGCAAGCAACAACGGCTACCTACCCAGTCGTGGCATTTATGGGTTGTAAAATTTGCCAAACAGCCCCATAGTGGGCAGTGTTCCCGTAAACAACAAGTAATTGAAGGCCTACCTACCCATGCCTTAGCACTTATAGGTAGCAAAATTAGCCAACAAGCCCTATGATAGGTAGTGTTCTCGAGAACAACAAGGGTTGCCTACACATCCTTGGCACTTGTAGGCAGCAAAATCAGCCAAGCAACCCTATGATGGGTAGTGTTCTCGCAAGCAACAACAACTGCCTACCCACCCTTAGCACATATGGGTAGCAAAATCAGCCAAGTAGCACCACGATGTGCAGTTTTCTCACAAGCAACTGAGGGGCTGCTTGCCCATGCCTTGGCCCCAATGGATAGCAAAATCAGCCAAGCAGCCCCATGATGGGCAATTTTCCTGCAAGCAACAGGCAACTAAGGGGCTATCTGCCCATGCCTTTGTGCCCATGCTGTGGCATCTGTGGGCAGCAAAATTAGCCAACAAGCCCTATCATGGGCAGTGTTCCACAAGCAACAAGGATTGCTTGCCCAGCTGATGCATTGTTACTACAACATGGATAAATAGCAAGTGCACTAGTCGCACAAAGTAATAAAGTGATGAGTGAGTATCGCTCCCACGAGGATTAGTTGCTAAACACTAAGTTTTCTACTGTTTTCAAGTTGGAGCAATCGAATTTGTTTGGATTAACGGGAGAAAATTAAACTTAAAACTAAAACAAAAATTAATAAATATTCAAAGCTAAATTATGAAAGCAAGATTAAAAATAAGGTAATATCAATTTAAACAAACGGGTAGGGTTTTGACTTCATTTGGACTCTATAGATTAAACCTCCGGATTATGCTATTTCCATATTCACATGGATTGATTGTAAATCGAATTCTCTAAATTGTAAAACATACCTTCTCAGGCTATGTTTTCCTACTTTTCCCTATTAAACTTCCGTACCCAACAATTGGAAGATTAATAGTTCTAAGCTCTTTAAGCACATGGAATCCTAGATGGATTTCATTGATTCTTAAATCTATCTCTAACATTCAATACTACAATGGTGATTACCCAAAAAGCTTAACATGACTCATTTCTCAATCTCATCATGTTCATCAAATAAAAGCAATCAAATCAGAATAACCACACAAACCATGCAATAGCATATGAAAATAACAAAAATCAAGTACTTAATCCATGGAAATCCGATTTACATCAAAACCCTAACCCAAAATGGGTTAGTTCATAGCTAAATCAACACAACAAGCAAGAAAAACAATAAACTCAAGGTTCAACATATTGAAATGAGAGAAAAGACAAGAGATCTCCCCTAATTGAAGAATCCACCATATTCAATCCCAAATCCTCTCACTTTTCAACCCAAAATTCGTCAAATCTAAACTAAGGAAGATGAAAATAAGTTGCTCTAGAATAAGAAAAACGACCCCTTCTCAAAATGGCAAAGTTTTGCTTTTATAACTCGCCCAAAAAACCTAAGACTTTGCCTAAAAATGAAATTGTGCGTTTTAAAGAAACTGGAATTTGCAGACTTCACCATGGCAAAGGAGAAATCTCGCCGCAGCGACGAAGTAAACTTAAATCTTGTGCATAACTCATTTCGCCGTGGCAAAGAACAAACTTCGCCGCGATGAATCTTCATCAAGAATTCTAAATTTACAGAATTGCCCTCTACTTGCTTCTTTGCTTGAATCTTCGATCTTCGATGCTCTCCCATGGGAACAAGCTTCTTAGTGCTTTACTCTGCTTCATAACTCTCCCAACTTCTGAGATCCGCTTACTTTTGAGTCCAGAAACTCCAATTCGCTCATTATTTGCTCAAAATGTCCATTTTGGCTTGAAACACAAAATGTAAAGAATTAAGTAGCAATTCAGGCATAAATGAACTAAGAAGTATCTAAAATCCGGCCTAAAAGCCTAAATAAAATAGTATAATTATGGGATTATCACCAACCTTGGCACCTGTGGGTAGCAAAATCCACCAAGTAACCCCATGGTCGATAGTGTTCTTGTAAGCATTAACGGTTGCCTGGCCAACCTTGCACCTGTGGGTTAGAAAATCAGCCAAGTAGCCCATGACGAGCAGTTTTCCTATAGGCAACAAGCAACTGAAGGGTTGGCTGCCTATACCTCAGCATCTGTAGGCAGCAAAATCGGTTAAGCAGCCCTATGACGGGTAGTTTTCCCACAAGTAACTAAGGTGTAGCCTGCCCATGCCTTGGCACCTGTAGGTAGAAAAATCAACCAACAAGCCCCATGATGGGCAGTTTTCCTGCAAGCAACAAGCGCTACTTGCCTAGCCTTGGCACCTTTAGGAAGCAAAATCAGCCAAGCAACCCTATGATGGGCAAATTTCCTGCAAGCAACATGCGATTAAGTGCTTGTTTGCCCATGCCTTGGCACTGTGGGTAGCAAAATCAACTAACAAACCCCATGATGGGATGTGTTCTTGCAACGAAGAAAGGCTGCTTGCCCAGCCTTGGCGCCTGTGTGCAACAATTCAGCCTAGTAGCCCCATGATGGGTTGTGTTCCCATAAGCAAAAAGGGGTGCCTGCCCAGCCTTGGCACCTTTAGGCAGCAGAATAAACCAAGCAAACCCATGATGGACAGTTTTCCCACAATAAAAAAGCAACTAATGGGCTGCCTACCCATGCCTTGGCACTTGTGAATAGCAAAATCAGCTAAGCAGCCTCATGATGGATAGTTTTTCCACAAGTAACAAGCAACTATGGGGCTGCCTACCCATGCCTTGGTGCCCATGCCATGCCACTTATGGGCAGAAAAATCAGCCAAGCAGCACCATGATAGGCAGTTTTCCTGCAAGCAACAGAAAGGCTGCGAGCCCATGCCTTGACACTTGTGGACAGCAAAATCAGCCAAGCAGACCCATGATGTGCAGTGTTCTCGCAAGTAACAATGGTTGCCTACCCAACCTTGGCACCTGTGGACAGCAAAATCAACTAAGAAGCCCATGATGGGTAGTTTTCCCGGAAGCAACAAGCAACTAAGGGGTTGCCTACCCATGCCTTGGTGCCCATGTCGTGGCATCTGTGGGTAGCAAAATTAGCCAACAAGCCTAATGATGGGCAGTGTTCCCGCAACCAACAAGGGTTGTCTGCCCAACCTTGGCACTTGTGGGCAAAAAAAATCAGCCAAGCAACCCCATGATGGGTAGTGTTCTCGCAAGCAACAATGGCTGCCTACCCAGCCTTGGCACCTATGGGCAGTAAAATAAGCCAAGCAACCCATGACAGGCAGTTTTCCCGCATGCAACAAGCAATTGAAAGGTTGGCTGCCAATGCCTTGGCAGCAAAATCAGCCAAGTAGCCCCATAATGGGCAATTTTCTCGCAAGCAACAAGAAATTGAGGGGTTGCCTGCCCATGCCTTGGCACCTGCGATAGCAAAATCAACCAACAAGCCCTATGATGGGAATGTTCCCACAAGTAAGAAGGGCAACTAGCCCAGCCTTGGCACTTGTGGGATGCAAAATCAGCCAAGCGGCCCCATGATGGGCAGTGTTCTCGTAACCAATAAGGGCTCCTACCTAGCCTTAGCACCTGTGGGAAAAATAATCAACCAAGTAACCCCATGATGGGCAATTTCCTGCAAGTAGCAAGCAACTGAGGGGCTGCCTACCCATGCCTTGGTGCCCATGCCGTGGCACTAGTGGGCAACAAAATCAACCAACAAGCCCCATGATGGGCAATGTTCCTACAAGTAATAAGCAACTAAGAACCTACTTGCTCATGCCTTGGTGCCTATGCTATGGCAACTGTGGGAAGCAAAATCAGCCAACAAGCCTGATGATGGGTAATGTTCCTACAACAAACGCAACTAAGAAGTTGCCTGCCCATGCCTTGGTGCCCTAACTTCTATGATTTTTTTAAGAATAAAAGTTTTAAAAATCGTAGAAAATAGGAGAATAGGAATTTTTTGTTAGGGTTTATTTTGTTGTGCTATGAAAATCCCCAATTGAGTTGGTTGGCAAATTATTGTGCAGGACAGTATTAATTTCATGGGGGAGTCTTCTGAAAACAGTGTGCTCGACGCATTTCATGCATTGAGTACAAAAAAACCGATTTTCGAATTTTGAGTTGAAATTCGGCGTGGTGGTAAAGAAAAATCTAAAACTTTGAACAAAAGAAAAAAAAAGGTGGGGAGGAAAAATTAAGGGTAAACCACTTCCCCGGCAAACAATGCAGTTTGTGCATCGGGCGTGAAAAAACCAACCTTTGAATTTTGAGCTAAAATTTGGTATGGTGGTAAAGAAAAATCTAAAACTTTGGACAAAAAAAATGGAGGAAAAATTTAGGGTAAATTAACTTTTATGATTTTTTGTTGGTCTTTGTTTTGTTGTGCTCCTAAAATCCCCAATAGAGTTGTTGGCAAATTATTGTGTAAGATAGTATTAATTTCGTGGGGGAGTCTTATGAAAATAATGCGTTCAACGCAGTTTGTGCAGCGGGTATGAAAATATCAACCTTCAAATTTTGAGCTGAAATTTGGCGTGGTGGTAAAGAAAAATCTAAAACTTTGAAGAAAAAAAAAAAAAGGAGCAAAAATTAAGGGTAAACCACTTCCCCAGCAAATTCATGCATCGAATACGAAAAAACCGACCTTCGAATTTTCAACTGAAATTTGGCATGGCGGCAAAGAAAAATCTAAGGGTGCATTTGGTTCAGTATTTTGGATAGGATTTTGTGGATAGGATTGGATAGTTGGATAGGGTTATGATTACGAGAATATGATTTTTAGAATATGTGTTTGGTTGAGTATTTTGACATTGATATTTGTGTTGAATATTTGATTAATATATTTTTTTATAAATGATTTATTAATATAATATTTTGTTGAATTTTGTTAAAATAATGTATTATTATATATATATATAACTTATCAAGTTACATTTTAATAATACTAAATATTTTATTGGTAATTTTGTCACCCGTAGATATTAAGAAACAAAAACCCATATTAATTTCAAGTACTAATTCAACTGTTTAAAAACATCATATTCATACATATATGACAAAAGTACTAATTATCAACCCTTACAACATTCTACACTATACTCCATTAACAACTACGACATGGTCCACTGTGCTACCCACAGTGCATTCGTTATGTTATCCCGTATAGTTGTCATGTTGTCTATAACCTTGTTGCGTAGACTCGGTCCTTCTCCATTTCGGCCATATTCTGTCCCGTTTTGACGATCACAATATATTTGCTCATTACCTATATTATTATTGTTGTTTTTCGAACTACGGTCGTCCATATTGTGCATTCTGATAAAATTATGAAGTACACAACATCCATAACAATCTTCCCTTTTTTTGTCCAACGGGTAATTGTTCATTCCATTCAAATACGGAACCTCTTTTCAAAACACCAAAGGTTCTCTCAACAACATTGCGGAGTGAAGCATGTCTGTAGTTAAACAACTCTTGCGGCCCTTTTCGATTACGACCCATGATCAGATATGGTAAGCCACTCGCCATGAGGGGCGAGGAACCCGTCTCTATTTGGATAAGCCACATCAACCAAATATTATTTCCCTGTAATATATCAGACATTTTATTTGAATTACAGGGCCTCAACAGTGGAGCAAATACGCTATAATACGTCAAGAAAATCTTATACTCGTGGAGGATGTGGGAATCCAGAATTAGGATCATCAAGAATTGAATTTAAAACTCTTGAATCATGCGCAGATCCTTCCCATCCAGTAACGACATAAGTGAACATCATGTTAAAGTCGCATACGCCATTACTTCTGTGTCTTCATTCCTTATTTCCGGTACCTATCGGCAAATTCACGTGGAACCGAAGCGTATACATGTGTGCCATCCATGGCTCCAATACAGTCCTATCATGAAAATGGAATTTTACTCATATTAACCGACTATAAAATTAATAACACAACGAACTTAACTATCTACTAATGAAACATAATGAACCAGTACCTTAAAAAAGGGTAATATTTCTATTGGCTGATATTTCCCATGGAACACTCATTGAAGTCAGGTGGTCTGATAAACTCTTGTCTTCAACTCACATATCGGTGAAAAAACCTGCGGCAACATGTCTAGAGATCGTCTCACCCGAATGTTGGAAATCCTCCATCATTGTTCTGATTGTCTCATTTTTTCCAACGATTGTTAGAAATATCATAACTTGTTCTTCCAAACTCGTATTCCTGGTTGGTTGCAATTTGCCTTGATCGGACAAAATTTCACATAAGTATGTAAAACAGTCTTTGTCCATGCGGCACTTATCATAGATCCTGTCAGGATGACCATTGAGTACTTCAAACATGTACTCATGACCAGTTAATATGGATGTATGTCGTGGTTCAGGCCTACTTGCTTCTAACGCGGCAACACAGCAGAGTGCAATGGCTATATCTGTCAGTATTTCTTCTTCGTCCCTCTCATCTGTAGCACATCATCTTCTTCCTGTACGGCTAGACGACACCATTTAAACCTACACATTTTCAAAACATTTATCAACAATTAACAGTTGTTGTACTACTTAGCAAAATATAACAGCGAATGTTTAATTCTAATGACAATCCAAAACAATGTTTAAACATGTAATATCACATAAAACAGTACCACAATTAATAAGTTCATACAGTAGCGTTATAAATTGTAATTGTAATGGCAACTGCCCACTGACGCATACAAAATTGTTGCCAAACACTTAGGAAATATAGTGTCATCTACTTATTGGAAAATTTGTTATAAATCTAGTTAGCCATTTCCTCAAGCGGGAGTTTCACGAATATCTCCCGCCACCCTGGATTTTCATATAAGTACTGGACAACCGGCAGGTAAAACTGTGTCGGTACTTGCATGGCCGTCAAGATGTCAATACAATTGCTCATGGAAAAAGGATCAGATGGAGCATTGGTGTTCTCTCTTTCCCTCTCATCTGCACTACAATTGCTAGCCCTCGATCCCATAGTCCGCTTCTCCACAAGCTCGTCTGTCAAGCTAAAAATGGCATCCTCAAGTGATTGTCCTCGGTTGCTTCTGTTCCTCCTATTTCTCGCTCTTCCATGGCCAGATGTGTTTGGTCGTTTTTCCCCTGTCGTCCGATCAGGATCAGGTTCAAAGTCGCTACCATCCATGGGAACCGCGTCAGGATTGGAATAACTAGAGGTCTCCACTAGTTGGGATGTAGATGTGTATGCATATCTTCCAGTGGTAGATTGCTTCTCAAATACTATTTCATAAAGCTCCTTATGAGGAAGTCCCTTGTGGTAAAATTGTTGCGCCAATGGGTTTTGCTGGTAAGTTAAAAGAATAATATATTAATATTTAGCAGTCTGAAAAAAGCATACATTTACGGTGTCATTGAATAATATTAGTTAAAAAATATGAAAATTTACCTTGACATATTCTTGCCAAACCTTAACGGGATACGTTGGACTTTGTGACTCGTGATCCCATCTAAACCCCGTGTGTTGCAGCAATTTCCGCCATGCTTGATAAGTTTTTCGCAGGCGAAAGAACCTAGAGGCTAATTGTGTAACATTGAGTCTCCTGCCAGCCACTGATGATATGCCGTCCAACATTGCCTGGTAATCTGCTGTTTTTATTGCGGTACCGTGTGAATTTTTGGCCCGCTCAGATAACAGGACCATAAATTTGTGGGTCATCTCAGCAGACCAGGCCACAGAATCACTCATCTAAGGACAGTACGGTAAGGGACAACAAACATTGGGACACCATACGAATCACCAATCACATTAAAAAATATAATACTAACATGTGGTGGTAATCAAGTAAACACAGATAAACTTATACCTCATTCGATCCGACATTGCTTGATGACGTCAATGCAGGGGCAGATACAGACAATGTAAACCAACTGGGTGTATGACGAACTCCAATTCTAGAAAAACGTTGAAACTTTCGCCTTTGCTTCAAGTAGTAATCAACCCTGCGACGTCGAGGCAAATTATACTGACATCTGTGCATATGAGCGTAATTTGTTGTTATGATTAAAGAATGACGTCGAATCTACAGAACAGATATATCAGTTAGTGAAGTCCGAAAAAAATAATTCTAATTATCCAATAATTCATCCATTACATACAAAATGTTACATACAGAACATATGAAGTTGTACAATTTTTTGACACTTGTGTTAAAAGGAAAAAAAGTACTAACAATGGCAAAATTGAAATAGAAATAAGTACAATTACGTTGTATGTCTTCACATAAGCTAACTGGATTCGCAAAAACCAACTGTCTCTTTACAACATATTTATAAAGCCTGGCAAAAAAAAAAAAAAAAAAAAAAAACAATAGATTAAACTCATTCGCCAAACTCCAACACCAAACAAATTGACGCGCTTATTCAACATGTACAACACATTTACAACCTGCAAAAAAAAAAAAAAAAAAAAAAAATCCAAAACTTTCCTTCACTAAAATCAAATATTTCCAATGACAATCTGATGGTTTGACGGTATTGTGGCATAACAGTGAACGATCGGACTATTGTGGCTTGACCATGTTGTGGCTTAATGGTGAACGATCGAGTGTCTGTGGCTTGCCAGTGGGTATCGTGGTGGTCCATCGGTGGTTGCGGTGAACGATCGGAGTGTTTGTGGCTTGACGGTATTGTGGCTTAATGGTGAACGGTCGGAGTTTTTCACTGAAATGCTGAAGTGAAGAAACAGTGAAGAAGCTGCTAATGTAAACTGAAATGGTGAAGTGAAGAAGCAGTGAAGAAGAAAAGTGAAACTGTGCATAATGTAAACTGAAATGGTGAACACTGAACAAGTGAAGTGAAGGAGCGTGAAAGAAGAAATGACGAACACGTGAAAAAGGACTGCAAAAAAAACAGGTGAAGCAGCTTGAAAGAAGAAAAAAGAACGCGTGAAAAAGGAAGGCTGCAAAAAAAAATTCAAACGTGTCATAAGCTGTCAAAAGAGAACGCGTGAAAAAGGGGAAGGCTGCAAAAAATAAATTCAAACGGTCAAGTTGTCAGAAAAGTGTTGGAATAGAATTTTGAAGATCCTATTATCTAAATATTGAACCAAACACTATTCGGAAAATCTGACTCAAAATATGGATGAAAATACTCATCCAAACGTAGCCTAAAAGTTTGAACCAAAAAAAAAAAAAAGGAGGAAAATTTCAAGGTAAATTAACTTCTATGATTTTTTTAAGAATAAAAGTTTTAAAATTGTAGAAAATAGGAGAATAAGAATTTTTTGTTAGGGTTAGTTTTGTCGTGCTCCTAAAATCCCCATTTGAGTTGGTTGGGAAACTATTGTGTGGGACATTATTAATTTCGTGGGGAAATCCTTTAAAAACAGTGTGCTCAGCACAGTTTGTGAATTGGGTACAAAAAACTGACTTTCAAATTTTGAGCTAAAATTTGGCGTGGTGGTAAAGAAAAATCTAAATCTTTGAACAAAAAAAAAAAAAGGGAGGAAAAATTAAGGGTAAGCCATTTCCCCCACAAACGGCGCAGTTTGTGCATCGGGTATGAAAAAACCGACCTTTGAATTTTGAGCTGAAATATGACGTGGTGATAAAGAAAAAACTAAAACTTTGAACAAAAAATAGGGGGGAGGAAAAATTATGGGTAAATCACTTCCCTGGCAAACGACATAGTTCGTGCATCTGGTACAAAAAAACCTACTTTCGAATTTCAAGCTGAAATTTGGCATGGTGGTAAAGGAAAATCTAAAACTTTGAACAAGAGGGAATTTTGGGTAAATTAACTTTTATGATTTTTTGAAGAATAAAAGATTTAAAAATCATACAAAATAGAAAAATAGAAATTTTTTGTTGGGGTTTGTTTTGTTGTGCTCCTAAAATCCCCAATTGAGTTGTTGGCAAATTATTGTGTGAGATAGTATTAATTTTGTGGGGGAGTCTTCTGAAAATAGTGTGACTGGTGCAATTCATGTATCTGGTACAAAAAAATCAACCTTTGAATTTTGAGCTAAAATTTGGCGTGGTGGTAAAGAAAGTTTTAGACAATTTTACCCTTAACTATTAAAAGTTTTGGACAATAATGCTCTTATTTTGAAATTAGTTTACATGAACCTGCCATTACAATTTTACCCCTAATTAATTAAGTTTTTGGACAATAATGACCTTATATTTAAAACAAATTGCAAGCCACCTACGAACACTATCGCCCGCCAGCCACCACCGTTGGTTGTTGTCAGCCATCGCTGACCGTTGCCAAAATAGAGCATGATCGGCCGAATCTGGCTAATTGTGCATCAATCTGGTTGAAAACAGCCAGATTGATGGTTGTAGATTTGGTCGAAAATGGCCAGATCCATGGCGCCGTGCATCAAATCCATGGTGCACAATGGCCACATATCTGGTCGTTAGCGATCATTGATTTGGCCGGAAACGGCCAAATCGATGCACGGTCAGCCATATCCGACTAGTTGTGTGCCATTTTGGTAATGGCCAGCGACCGGCAGTGGTTTGGGGTGGGTGGCAGTGATTTTGTTACAAATTCAACTTTTATATGACTAGGGTGTTTTAGTAAAATCTCAAATGTAGGGGGTTAAAAGAAATGATTCAAAGGAATAATATTTTATTAATATTTAAAAATGAAGGCAATTTAGTAATCTATATAACATATTCACTAATTTATTCTAGTCTGTTGTGCGAAAATAAAAATCCAGCTCAAGCTTGGGGAAGCATAGGGATCCTAGCTCAGTTGCCACACTAAACGAATATAGCAAAAGACTCACCCCAAGCAAGTGACAGCTTGCAGACAAGTGTCAACAAACCTCAAAGCTCGTTACAACACCTAATGAATCTATATTTAGGCACCACTTGCAATACATGCAGTTGCTTCATTTAACCAACGACTACTCTCTGGCAAACTCCATTTAATCACAGATGTAACTAGGATTAAACATAATAATGCCCTCACGACCTCAATTGCCCAAAACCTGTCAGGGCTGATAGTAATCATTTCGCTGACGCAGCCCCACTCACAACCGCCATTACAAACCCCTATAAATACCACGATCAAAACTCTCAAAGAGAGAAAAAGGCAAATAGGGAATAGAAAGAGAGTATATGGCGTATCAACTGTAATCACATTCTCTATAATCACGCATCTCAATAAAAAGAAACAATGGACGTAGGCTTGATTCTTTGGTCGAACCAATTTAAAAAGCTCTCCTCTTCATTTATCATTTCTTTGTCTTCATCATCTTTGACTTTGACCTTGTTCGACCAATACATGCCCATCTTTGCTAGTTCCCAGGAATCATGCACCCATCCTGCTCGGTTCCTTCTAAGGTCAGTTGAGAATCTCCAGTTGACGTGTGTTCAAGTCCCGACGCTTTGGTCGATACAAGAATTCGCATCAACGCAACCTAACCAAACATATTTCCCTAAACATTCCTAGTAATCTATTTTTCCATTAGTATAACATTCCTTGAACCAAACGCACCCTTAAAGTCTTCAAAATTTTAAAAATTTCTAATGGGCATATTTGGGATACAAACCCTGTTAGACCCGGTCAACCTACTTAACCACCCAGGCGGGGTTTGGCTTTTTTGTTTTAATTTTGTTAAGTCTCTTCGGATTATTTTTATGTTTTTTTTTTTTCCTTTTTTAGTTTTAGATTGTTTTAGGTTTTTTGAAGTTTGTATGGTTTTAAAAAAAAAAAAAATTTGAAATTTGAAACTAAATTTACATAAATAATATATAAAAAAAAAATCTAAGTCTTTTTACTTTTTATTTTTCTGTTAAACAAATTAGGGGTGTGGAAATCTGGTTAACCGAACTGGATTGACCACTTTTCAAACCGAATCGGTTTTTCGGTTCAAAGGATAATTTGAACCGAAATTGGACTGAATTATCTTTTGAACCGATTATTAATCGAATCGAATTATCAGTTCAGTTACCGGTTAACCGGTTATAAAACTACTCCTAAACCAGTAAACCTAATTCTAGTTTCTAAATATATAGACCAATAATTGATTAAGTAATCCAGCCTTTCCATTTGCTAGAAATTTTCCAGTTCAGAAACAATTCATTCCAAGTGCCCATGATGATAGAGACACTATCAAACCCTCATACTTTCCTCAGCAAAACCCACGCTCCACCGGCTATCCCCACTCGTCGTTTGTTGTCCATGATCCATTCTCACAACCGTGCAATAATCACCATTTGCGACCCTTTTCCACTGCAAATTGTCGTTTTTTCCCCTTTCTATGCCCCCATCTTTCACCTTGGTGTTTGTTGTGGTGGTTGTGTATTTTTTGGTCGCTGGATAACCTCCACCAACCCAAAATCTCCTCTCCAAACCGAAGAGAAGAAGAAAAAGAAAGAGAAAATGAGTGAAGGAGAAAAAATGGAGAAGACGAAAAAGAAAAAGAAAGAAAAAATTGAAAGGAGAAGAAGACGAAAAAGAAAAAGAAAAGTGGAGAAGGAGAGGAAGAGAAGAAGAAAAATTGAAAAGAAAGGATAGAAGACAAAAAAGAAAAAAAGTGGAGAAGCGAACCCAAGAAAAACAGGAGTTGAAGCAGAGTAGCAGACTGCAGACTACGCAATACTAAGGAAAAGTGTGGAAAAACTGAAAAGAGGGCATTTTTATATTCAATAACACTATGCGTATGCTCTCTCTTACAAAGAGAGAGCGTACGCACTGACGTGGCTGACATGGGGCATGTGGGCCACGCTTCTTAATAATAATAAAAAAAATAATTAAAATTGCAAAACCAAAACTCCCATGATAATCCTAAACCAAATTCCCTCCCCAATTTCATCTTCATCCTAAATCAAATTCTCTCCCAAATTTGATTTACCCTAACCATCAAAATTTGTAATTCCTCTAATCAAATCTTTATCTGTGAAAGAATACCCATGAGTTCCTACTAAGGATTCTAAACTAAGAGATATTAATTAGGACATAATCTGTGAAAGAAGGTGAACCCGAACTGGTAGGGAAGGCCCTGCCTTTTAGTTAGCTCTTAGTTTTTATGTTCAATAGGCGGGGGAGGAAAGGAAACGACAGACTGATTCCATTGATTCAATTTAGCAACCTAATTTTTCAATTGAAAAAAAATGATAGATTGATTACGGAGGAGTCGAACCCCCTTACCTTTGACACTAGCAACCAGCTAACAACCTGCCCTCCACTTCCTCTTTTCACTTACTTCTGGCCTTAGATACTCCAACTTTCAAAGAGATCCTTAGAGGAACCAAAGGAGGAAGCAAGCCAGGTGTTGAACTGATTTGAATCTTGGACTTCAACCAAATCTTGGTTTGTCGAAGTTCTTTGCTGTAAAGGATTTGAAGTTGTTACTAATGTTCGATGTTTCGTCCTCACATCTTTTTAGCAAGTAGTGTTTTCACTCTGGGAACAAAAGTTGCACTGCCATTCTACATTCTCATGGTTTTTGCTCCTAAAGCTGAACTGGTATGTTTTCTGTGTTTATCTAGTAACTTCACTTCAATTTTGTACCCTTCTCATAATTTTCTGAAGTTGTTACCAATATACTAATGTTTCCTCCCCACACCTTTATAGCTAGTAGTGTTTTTACTCTGGGAACAGTAGTTGTGCTACCATTCTACACTCTCATGGTTTTTGCTCCTAAAGCTAAACTGGTATGTTTTCTGTGTTTACCTAGTAACTTTACTTCAATTTCGTACTTTTCTCCTAACTTTCTATTTCTTTTTTAGTTAATTGTGAATTTGTGATTCATCTGTAACTATGACTTATTTAGAAGTTCCTTACAAAATTTGTGAATTCATAATATTATTTGAGACTACAAGCTATGTTTTACAAGCACATTGCTTTCATTGAAATTACTTGACGATTTGGATAGTTTATAGTGTATATGTTAGTGGGCTTTTGTTTACTGTATAAGGAAATTTTAAAGCGTAGAAAGAAAATAAAAAAGATGTGTTGTATTTGTTAGGGAGTTGTAGAAGAAATCCTTTTTATGTGATTCAATCCAGGCTATTGCATCAATTATGTTGGAGTAGGACCACTTGTTTCAGGACCATTCTTTTTTCCTAAAAGCAAAATTGTATCGGGTTTTACATATAATTAAGTTTTTGACAGAATTTATCTTTTAGTAATATATCATTGAATGTCGATGTGTGCTAATTAGGGAGCAAATGTTTGACAATATGTAACTTTTATTTAGGGTATTCTATTTACATCAAAATACCAAAGATGGAAGAGTGAAGTACAAAAAATTCAAAGAACTCTTCCTCTCAAATCAATGTTGTTGAGGTAATTTTCACTTTATAATCCCTTTTTATTCAGTATTATATGGTTTAAGATTTTTTTAATGTTATTATGTCTTCCCATTTTTAAGTATTATTATATTCTGATTTTGTCTATCATAATACCAATTTATTAGGATAATAATAAGCAAGAAATTAAAGATACAAGAATTGTAGAAGATTTTATGGAGCCTAAGCCTGGAATGATTTTTGATTCATTTGATATGCTTTTCCAAGACTATAAAGGCTATGGGAATAAAATAGGTTTTGAAGTCATCATAAGATCTTCAAGAAAAGGAGATGATGGAGAGTTGAAATATGTGACACTGTCTTGTTCTTGTAATGGGAAGCAGATTAGCATTTGTAGAAATACCTTTAAAATGCAACCAATGACAAAAACTGATTGTAAAGCTCGAATCGGTGCTTCTGTATGTTCTGATGGGAAATGGCAAATATGTTCAGTTGTCTTGGATCATAACTCTATAGTCTTGGCAAAATTAGATTTTTCAAGAGCAATCAAAAAATACAACAGTACGTGAAAAGGAAGTTCTAAGTGAATGATAGGGCTATGATTAGGCCAAATAAAAATTTCAATTCCTTGGTAGTTGAAGCAAGCGGTGTTGAGAATTTGCCTTTCTTACAGAAAGATTGTAGAAATTATATTGAAAAAGCTAGGAGGTTATGACTTGGTGGTGGAGATGCTAATGCAATTCAAAAATATTTTTTGAAAATGCAAAATGAGAATTCTAATTTTTTCTATATAATGGATTTAGATAAAGAGGGTCGATTAAAGAATGTTCTATGGGCAGATGCAAGGAGTAGAGCTGCATTTAAAGAATTTGGTGATGTTGTGACATTTGACACAACATATTTGACTAACAGGTATGATATGCCATTTGCTGTTTTTGTTGGTGTTGATCATCATGGCCATTCAACACTATTAGGTTGTGGGTTAATCTCCAATGAGGACACAGGGACATTTGTATGGCTTTTTCAATCTTGGCTTGCATGTATGTTGAATTATGCTCCGAAAGCAATAATCATTGATCAAGATAGGGCAATGCAAAAAGCAATCGAAATTGTGTTTCCTAGTACACGACATAGATGGTGTTTGTGGCATATAATGAAAAAATTGCCAAAAAAGTTAAGAGGTTATAGCCAATATAAATCTATCAAGTTTTCTTTGCAAAATATGTGTATGATTCATTGACACATGAAGAGTTTGAAGAACGCTAGAATTGTTTCATTGACAAACACAACCGCCAGGCCAATGAATGGTTACTTGGGCTGTATAATGAACGACGACGTTGGGTGCCGACATTTGTGAAAGATACTTTTTGGGCAGGTATGTCTACTACCCAACGTTGTGAAAGTATGCATGCATTCTTTAATGGATATGTTAATTCAAAAACCACATTAAACAATTTGTTAAACAATATGATAATGCATTGCGTGATAAAGTGAAGAAAGAAAATGAGGCTAATTTTAAATCTTTAAAATCATGGATTCCTTGCATAAGCACGTATGTTATTGAGAAACAATTTCAAGATGCATATACCACTGCCAAATTCAAGGAGTTCCAACAAGAACTTGCTGGTAAGCTTTATTGTCAAATATCTTCTTTTAAAGAGGTTGATTCATATGTGGAATTTATAATAGAAGAAGATGTTCTGGTTGGAGAGACTCATCGTCCTATTCCTTTTGTGGTTTGCTTTGATGGAGCAAGTTCTGATGTTCGCTGCAATTGTCGATTGTTTAAGTTTAGGGGAATTTTATGTCGACATGCAATTACGGTGTTGATTCATAAGAGAATTTCTTGTGTGCCTGAAAAGTACATTTTAAGACGATGGAAGAAAAAATATAAGTAGATGCATACAAAGGTTAAGATAAGTTATAATAGTTGGAGTACCAATATTGAAGGACAACAATTTGATAAGTTGTCTAATTTATTTTCTACTGTAGCAGACTTGCCATCTACTAATGAGGATGATTGTAATAGGGTGATGAACATGATTAATGATCTTAAGAACAAATTGATATCGACTGAAAGTGTTGGTGGTAATGATAGAAGAGAAAACTTGTCATCTCATAGTAGAATGAATTGTGAAAGTGTTGGTGGTGCTTCGAAAGAGGGGAGTAGTAATATTCTTAATCCACGGGCTATTGTAGCAAAGGTCATCCTCCATTCAAAAGAAAGCAATCGAGCCTTGAACAAATTGTTCGTAAATTAAAAAAGAAGAAATTTCAAAAGCAAGAAAAAGAGGATAAAGGATGAAGGTTAAAACTTAGTAATTATTTATTTTGTTGACTATTTCATTATTTTTATTCTATTTATTGATAAATATCACGATTTCAACATATATGTTGCAGGAGACTAGGACGTGGACTCTTCTCAGGTGTACCTGCAGTCTAGTTGCAATGTTGTTTGTGGTTTGGGGAGAGCTCGGACATTGTTTCTCATTTTTGGTGTGTTGGTTGCAAGAGCAGCCAACTACTTCCAAGTGCATAGGTAGGTGTGCTGCAGGTGATTTTAGGTTGGTTGCTGGCTACTTATGTGAGCTTTGGCAAACCTGGTTTTGTGTCTTAGCAATCTATACAGTGGGTGTTGCATCTCAACAGCTTGTGCACTTTTTGATCAGCCACAGGAAGCTGATTTTTGGTGTTTTCGCGGGTGTTTTTGCTGGTTGTGTATAGGTTTTGTTGTATAAAGGGTGTAAATCCTTTTGTTGCTCTTGGTTTTTTTGTGTAGCTTAGTATCTTGTGCATGTCCTAAGAACTTGGTTCCTTTAGGGAATTCCCATTTCTTACTTTGTATCTTTTATTCTCTATAAAATTACCAGGTGTATATCCTTTGGCTATTGAATAGTGATTGAAATTCCAAATATCATTGAATTTAAATTTGCATATTATGATGTTGAGTTGAGTTGATTAGTTATGTAAATCTAATGTTGAAAGTCTAGGTGCCGAATTTCTTGAGTTTTAATATTGCATTGTCTTCTTTATATACGTCTTGATATATATAAGGTGTAGATTGATGGGTTCTGTCCCCTGTAAAAAAGAGGACGAATGGGTTGCAAGTGCAGTTTGTGCAATGTTTAGTGGGCTGGTGGTGCAGGTTGTGCATTTGCAGTTGTGTAGTGTGTAAAGTGTTGGTTCTAGGTTATGCATTTGTAGTTTTGTAGTGTGTAGTGTAATGTTCTGCTTGTTGGAGTGTTAGTTGGGCAGGTTGGAGTGGTAGCAGCAGCTTTTGTTATGCTACATCCTTTTCTCTTTGTTGGTAGTGAAGTTGTTTTTTTTTTTTTTTTTTTTTTGCTGTTGTTGGGATAACTGGGCAAGTTAGGGTGTGTCTTGTTTCCCTTGTTGGTTTTTTTTGTAAAGGCTCTCAAGATTGTAGAGTTTGGTTGTCTTGTGTTTGTATTGCTTTTGTGTATAAGGATGTATATCCTTGGTGGATGTTGTTTCTTTTTGCATTTCAATATTGCATTATGTGATTTTATGTTTAATGTCCCTCTCTGAAGAGTTGTTCCATTTCCCTGAAGTATCATTTACACAAGCAATTATCTTGTACATGTAACATAAAACACTGCAATCAAAACAATGCATTTTGTTATTTCTTTATTTCTTTTCCTCCCAAAATTGGGTAAGTTTACAAATCCTTGCATTAACCAAAAGCTCTCATAAAACTAGTAAAATAAAACTCTATAGATTACATCCAATAAGGCATCAGACATATAGAGTACACAAACAACTTGCACATGGATTCACTCGACTACTTTACATTGCTCAACACCATCCTCAACATATATCATATTCAAACAATAATGCACAAGGTCAGACATCAGACTTTCTTCTTGCTTGAGCCGAACTAGTTCAATTTTCAACTGTCATGAACAATTGACCAAAAATAAACAAAAACAAAAGAAAAAAAACACTGTTAGAATGCAACTAGACTCCTCAAATGCCCGAATATACCTCCTCAAATGCACAAAAACAATGTCAAAATGCAGCTTGACTCCTCAAACACCTGGATATACCTCCTCAAATGCACAAAAACAGGTCCAGCCATCACTTCCAACACACAAACACTGCACCGAAAACACTTTTGGAATCTGCCTATAGTGCAACAATGTAGATGCAACAGCTGCACCAAAAAATTCTGCATTTTCATCAAATCCAACCAATATGTAAATTTAAATTCAATGAAATCAACCTCCATACCCTGCATTTACTACACTCTCCACAACAAAAACTCTCTTGCAACCAAACACCAAAACCCCACAAACAAGCGCCCCTAAAACGATTCCCCCTTTCATCAAAATCTTAACTTTCTCAAAATATGAATCCAAAACTTCATTTTTTTCACAACCCAGTTCTGCAATGAGTAATGACTTTGGTTATTTAAAAATGAAGATTGAGATATGTACAAGAACTTATGGGTTTTGGGATTGAGTTTATTAGTGAAAGTGAAAACAGTTAAGGTACACATACAAGCCGTGGCAGTGGTTGTGGTGATTGAGCTTTGGCGGTATGCGACGGCGGTAGGAGCCATTGAGAGTGGTAGTTGCGCGGTAGGAGCGGTTAAGAGTGGTGGTCGCATGGTGGTTATCCCAAGTGAATTCAGTAAAATAGTTATGTATATCCTCTTTTTTGCCCTTAAAGCTTCTTCCTTCGCCACTAATGCGAGTGGATCGACAAGATCAATGGCTAGCTACTAGTCTTGTTTGTTAAGTGAAGCCGCTGCTCGATCAATGCTAAGAGATGTTGGAATAGGTAAGGATGCTGGCACTAGTCTCGCTGCTAGTGATGGCTCTTTAACAGATGCAACTCTTTTTTGTTGCTTCGCCTCAACCAAATCAATAAGATCTTCTGTTGAGGGTGGCTTTTTGGGAAAAAATTGGAATTTCATAAATTAATGGAAAGGTTGATGACGTAGGAATTGTAAAATTTGATTTAAGATGAAGATGAAATTAGGGAAGGGAATTTGATTTAGGTCGCGCAATGTGGGAACTGGGAAGTTTGGGTTTGAAATTATATATATATATTTTTAAAATTTTTGGGGATTAAGAACTGTGGCCCACGTGCCACATGTCACTGATGTGGCACGCCACACATCAATGCGTATGCTCTCTCTTTGTAAGACAGAGCGTACACGTAGTGTTGTTTTATGTTTTCTTATATTTTTTTAAAGTCGGTTTCAAACTCGATTTGGTTAACTGGTTTAATATTACCCTTTAATCATTAATCAAATTGGAAAATTAGTTTAATAATTTTTAAAAACCAAAACCGAACTGACTAATTCGAAAACCGATTTTTTTGTCGGTTTCAGTCCAGTTTCCGGTTTTTTTTTTTTTTTTTTTTTTTTCAGCCCTAAATTCCTAAAACAAATCACCTGTAAATACCTGTCAACGAAGGTTTCAAAACGACACGGTTTCTAGTTGAATATGGAATCCACGTTTTCTTCCTCACTTTTTCATCAAACCGATCTGTTAGCTAGAGCTAGGCACGGGCCGTCCCCTTTCGGGCCCAGGCTTGGGCCCGTTGGGACTGGTCCCTTAGGATTGGTCCCAATTGGGACCATTCTCTCATGGGCCTAGGACCGGTCCTCAGGCCCATGAGAAAAACCCGGACCTGAACCCGGCTAAGGCCTGGGGTGGGGTGGTGGGGGGGGGGGGGGGGGGGGGGGGGGCTGGGGGGGGGGGGGGGGGGGGTTGGGGGGTCGTGACTGGTCCCATGGGCCCAGGACCATTTTATTTTCCCCCCAATTTTTTTTATATTTTGGGGAAAAACAAAATTTTATGGGGGTTTTTAGTATTTTTTTAGGGGTTGTTAGTAAGTTTCTAAAAATTTAATTAATTTTAAAAAATAATAAATTAATAGTTAATTTTAATTTTTAACATAAATGTAATATCACATTTCACACATTCACGCTTCACAAAAAACAATTAAATTTTTTTATTAAATTATTTATCTTCAATTTCATCGTCAACACTATTTACATTATTCAAATCTGTATTCCTAAAGAGTTCGAGTTGTTCGGGATCTTCAGGTGCTGTTGTATCTTCTTTCTGCATGAGTCCAATCCCGTAAACACGTTATCCACTTCAATCATCTCATCGGTTAAAAACATCTTCTGTCTTCAACAATTCGACCACTCGTTGAAAATGTTGACTCGGATGCAATTGTAGAAACCGGCACAGATAAAATGTCACGTGCCATTTGGATATAATGGGAATTGACTTTCTTGTTGGTTCCACCATTGAAGAATTCCATGTCAAGTTGCTCCTTCATGGTCATAAAGGTCAAGTCCACCTGTAGGTAGCGAGTCATCTCATTTGGTCTATGTATGTACAAGTTGGAGCTAAAGCTGGAGCTTCCGCCACGTCCCACATACACCCACTTGCTCGATCCTTAGGGGGGGCTACATCAAGGTCCTGATCGCCTCTCCTAGACGTTCCACTTCCACTTCCACTTCTACTTCCATTGTATCTGTTCTCATATAAAGAAAAAAGCCTATCCAATTTGTGTTTAAAGTCAGTCAATAAGACGTATAATCATGTCCTAAATAATGGCCTAACTCAGTAATTACACCGTTAACTATGGATAATTTAAACCTAGGATCTAGAAAAAGGCCTAATCCATATAAATGGAATATCTAACCAATATCTCTTATATTTTTTCTCTATCTTGAAACATTTCACTAAAAATGTTATCATTCTATATTGATCAAAGTTTTAGCAATTTGAACTAAAATATCTAACACTAAATTAGTAGTTAGATAATAAATACCACTTAATGTATTAGTAGCATCATAAAAAATTTTAAGAAATGATAAAAAAGTTCACAAACCTCCCAATCATTATAGTTGACAACTTCCTCTGGATAGTTCTTCCGGTTGACGAAATCTGTAATTTGTTTCGCGGTTGGCAAAGCTTTTTCCAACATCATAGAGTAGAGTTCCAACGGATAGGCATGTCTGTACATAACTTCAAAGGTCGAACCGGTGGGTCCTCTTGCTTACAATATTTGATGTACTCCGGCCATCTTTTATTGCTACCGCTGACGATAAATCCGATAGCTCTATGCACCCCCTCCCATCTTTGAATGTATAGCATCTAAACCTGCTTTAACTATCAAATTGATGATGTGACAAGCACATCTCTGGTGATAAAATTTGCCTTCACCAAGAGGATCCAATTTCTTTTCAAATAAAGATTTGCCGCGGTGTTAGCAGCTGCATTATCAAGCGTTAGCTCTACAACCTATCAGTTAATAAATATTCTTGCAAAACTTCAAGAATTTAAATTAAATAGTTTTAGCACTATGTTTTTCATATAATGGTTTAAAACCTATCAATTTTTGTTGTAAACCCCAATTATGATCTAAGAAATGTACTGTAACAGTTAAAAAATCGGTTTTTGATCTACACCCATATGTCTGATGTAAGTGCAATAGATATATTCCTAAATTTTTGAAATTCGTTTTTAAGTTTATTATTTATTTTGTTATAAAGTTTTAGTATATCTCTTTACTTGTAGTTCTACTAACAGGGTATATGGGATAAAATGCAGTTTTAACCATATTAACAAAAAAGGATTTTCAGATAAACAAATGGGAGAGTCCGTAGCAACTATATATCTTGCTATTTCCTCTCGTGCAACATGTGTATTGTATTGCCATGTTGAGAGAGTTGAGGATTGTGGATTAAATTAAGTTGATTTTGAATTTGTCTACCTGATCCACTTGAAGATGTTAGAGTAGATGCCCTAGAGCCAATCAATTATTGTAGAATTGACTCTTTGTATTAATGTTCATTAATCAATAAAAGGCATTTTATTCTATATCACGTAAATCTATTATTGCAATATGTATTGATATATGTCCTTAGAATGGTAGAGTCGTGACGAGGGTATCAAGTGTTTCAAATTTTGATAGTGGGAACCCTATGAGCACATATGATGGCCATTCTAGAAACGTCCGTAGCCCTAGTATTATTTGAACTAAGGGCACAGATATATGGTAAGGCTATCATAGTGTTGAACGACCCTGTCGAAAGGCAGTGACTGATCTCACTTGTCAAGGTTGTTTGGTGACAACTTGGTGCAACACATGGGTGTTTGTTGTAGGCGATATACACCACAGCAAGTTCACTGGATTGACCCACCAGAGGATTCCATTTGGATGGTAACCCCAGTGTCTATGGAACAAATCCTCTAACGAATGGTGGTGCATGTGATCCTTAGACTTGAGATCACCGGAGCGCCTTGTGCACCGATTTGTAGTTTGACACTACCTAACGCAATTCTTTTCAGAGCTGTCAATGCGGTGGTGATTGGCTGCATCAAGGAGTGTATCAGACTACGGTGGATTGACAAGGATTTATCACTCCGGGTATGGGGAAAGTTATCTCACGACGCAATTCAGTATTGGCAATGACACTAAAACTGTGGCCACAGTGGGATTGAGTTGTTGCTCTATCCAGTTTATAATACGGGTCATTGGTCCAGAAACTGAATAAATAATATCAGAGTAACCGAAGGTTAACACTATTTCTATGCCTTCGTCTCGTCGAGATAACGTATGATGAAAGGATCGAATTGCACGGTAACCATATCTTGACAGGTAGCTACTTCTTGCTGAATCCGAATCTATCGGGTGGCCATGATGCCTTGCTAGGGGCCAATCTTAGTATGTGTATTAATGAGATGTTAATTGGTGTTAATCGCGATACTATACACTGCCGATGATGAGGAGCCTATGGGTCCACACATAGAAGACAATTTAAGATGCAAGAAGAAAGAATGGCGTTTTCGTCTTTTAAGGTGAAAGGGTATTTGGGTAATTTCACAGTGTAATTAAATTTGCTGAGGTCGTAGCCTTTATTTAATTTGTTAGAAAAATTAAATAGTGAAATTACGTTTAAATGTGTGTTCGCACATATTTAAATTATTATCATTATTGTTAAATGTTAATTATTTTTAAATATATATTAATCGATTTTAATTGAGATAATGATGGAAATAAAATAAATCAAATTGGGAGTGTTTGGCAACATGGGGCGTTTGGGTTGGAGCCCAAGCCTATTTCGTATGGGATTAGGGCAAATTTTTTTTAAAATATAAAAGGAAAAGTGTGTATTTTTTAATTAAGGATTTTCTTTGTAAACCAAAACACACAGAGCCCTTTTTGCTTCTTCCACGGCAGTAACACCTATGGCCTAAAATCAATTCAATTGATTTTGTTTTCTTCTTAATCTTGAAGCCAAAGAGGATCTAGCAAATCCCTCTTGGTTCTTTTGAGATTGTCTTCGTGTGGACTACACAGTTTCGATCCTACACTGGGATCGGTAGCAAAACATTCATCGACAATTTGGAGGAGCCTCCAACGTGCATTTGTTTTCTTTTAAACTCATGTTGAATATTTATGCAGATTTTATTTAATATAAATTGTAAAATCATACCCTTGATCTTGGCTCATGTAAACGATCCCTGAGTTATATTATTTTGTTTCTGCTGCGTAACGGGACCATTTACTAACAGAAGATGCATTTATTGGGGATGCTTCTTCTCTATGTGTCGTCGCATCGTCGAAGTCCCCTTCTCAGCCCCAGTAATGGTTCCACATAAATTACATATCTCACACGATTCTTCCCCCTTCCCATTTGTCTTTGGCCGTTTTGATTTGGTGAAGTATCGCCAGACATCGAACACGATCCTCTTTGACGGTCGGGGGTTGGGCTATGTCCGTGCCTGTTGCACTCGCAGCTCACATGTGTTTGGCTACACTTCGTGCCGACCGAATGTGGTTGTGGAATTACAACTGCATCCTCTGGAGGAAATGGTGAAATGGATTGAAGGCTTCAATTTCTTCGGTGGATGGAACGTAAAACTCATTTGGGGAAGACATTATAAATTTATGATAAAATAATAAATAATTAAAATGAAAAGAAATTAAATAATAATATGAAATTATGATGATATTGAAAAATAGAAAAAAATTTGAATAATATAAATAAATTATAAATATAAATTAAATAAGAAATTGATTGGAGATTTGGAGTAGAGAGATTGAGAGAATGAAAGAATGAGAGATTGATTGGTGTGAAAAAATTAAAGGTTTTAGGGTTATTTATAGTGTAATTGTGGGGGGGAAAATGAAAAAAAAAACTTATAATTATATAAATATAACCGTTGGTGTCAGTTGACCGTTGACAACCAACGGTTAAATTTTTTTTTTTAATAAATTTTATTTTAGTCTTTATAATTTATACTTATTTTAAGGGGTTTAATGTAATTTTATAAAGGACTAAAATGATAAAAGGTAAAAAAATTTGGGCCCAGGCTCGGGCCTTGGAGGAGAGCCCAGTGGAGGGTCCGGGCCCTCCTCCTTAGGCCTGGTCCTGTTTTGGAACCAGGCCTCCTAGGACCGGTCCTCCGAAGGACCGGTCCTAGGACCGGTTTTTAGAGCTGGGCTTTTGGCTCGGTCCCAAATGCCCAGCTCTACTGTCAGCTATCCTTTTCTATTTTCCCTCTCATATTCTCAAGAAATTTGAATCCGCAACTGCATTCTCCCTCTTCTTTCATTTCATCAAAATGACACCGTTTTTGTCGTATACATATGATCCCGCTTGGCATCTCTGTAGGTATTGTTTCCTTTCATGTTTTGCTGTAATTGTGTATTGTATATTTTTATTATTATTTTTTCTTACGTTTTAGTTGTATATATTTTGTTGAATATTTTTCAGTACGTAGCATTTATTGATATAATTGATTTTTCGTAAGAAATGGGGGTTTTCTTGATTGATCCAAAGCAAAGTAGTAATCTAATGCTTGTAAGTTATAATTACTGATTCTTGACAAACTTTTGGAATCAAGAACAAAAGTAAAGAATGGAGAGACAAGAGATTTCCCCTGAATTGCAAGTGGAAAGCCGTAGCATGGGAGACAAGAATTGGGTTGGGGATATTATTTTCTTGGAGGTTATCCTTTGAATAGAGTAAAATGTCAACATTGAGTTTTAAAGTTGCTTTAGCTACATAGTAGAGGAGAAGAGGTAATATTTGGTTATTTCTACCTTCCTTGAATTGAAACTCTCTTTATATATTCCGTGAAAGGGTCCCTTNATTATTTGGGTGGGAAAAAGTCATTAACTCTTAAAGAAAATAATGTCATGATCCCTATAATAAGGTAACAACATAATATCCGATATACATACTCCAATTAGAACCATATTGTATCTCCATTTAATACATAATATCCTCATTCCATGTCAACAAAAGGCATTGCAATAATCAACGTACATATATGTACTGCAATCACATTAGGGAAATTATGTTATTGGTTCTTCAATGGCCTGTTGGAGGTAGAGAGGGCCCGTCGTGTCGTGCCAAGGCCCATAGAAATTCATGCTTTATTGTGTTGTGACAAGGTCCACAAAAATTCGTGTCTTGTAATGCCGTGTCAAGGTTCAACAAAATTTGTGCCTTGTCGTGCCATCCCATGGGTTGACTCACGTGCTTTGTGGGCAGGCCTATAATTTTTTTTTTTTAATATTTATAAATTGTGGTAATTTTGATTTATTATTAACAATTATTGTAAAAATATTTTATATGTTATATTTAATGACATTTTATATTTGTATTAATTAAAAATATATATAATCACTACAAAAAATAATAAAATAATGAGACATTGAAATATTAATTAAATTTCAAAACTTTTTTTTACTGCTTATAAGTTATAATTATAAATTACATATACAAACTTAGAAATTAGAATTAAGAATTATTATACAACTTCATTTTCATTAATTTTATTAATTATAAATTACAAATACAAATTTAGAAATTAAACTATTTTTTTAAGTATTTTATTTTATTTTTTTCATGTTATGTTGACCCACGTGCCTTTTTTAAGGCCCATGGCACAGCCCGCATGATTGTGAGTTGTGTCGTTCCATGCTTTTTTTCATGTCATGTCTTGTTGCGTTGTGTTTTTTTCCTATCATGCCATGGACTGACACGGCCCACCACCAGCTCTAGTTGGAGGTACTCATTGTGATGGAATGATGTTAGATGATTGGAAAGCAGTCTACCTTCAATGGCCTGTTTGCATTCCATTATTATTTGTTGTTCAAATGGAACCATCTATATCAGTAATCAAGCCAAGAAGATGATGTTTTTATGAGAATTGATTGCCTTAACAGCATTCTGCATTTGGCTTTAACAACATCGGAAGTGGAAGCTAGATTTGACTGACAATAATATTCATGTATGGATATATGCTAAATATAATGGTTCAAAATTCAAATAGAGAGCACATAATGGTTGGAATAGATAGACATAATATGTAATACTATTAACCAATAATTGATCTACAAAACTAAATTAAGGGATTAAAACATTGAAGCTTTGGGAAGATGTCATGGATGAGCCATGATGCCATGGTGTTATAAGCTTTCTGAGTCAAATGAACACCATCCCAGCTGATGTGATCATCGGGATTGGGACACACTGGAACATCAGGACCTCCACAGTCTCTTGTTAGATTAAAATTATATTCACCTCCAACTCCACAACAAGCTTTTTGCACTGATTTAACATCAAAACCTGTTTAATTTTATACAAAGTTTCGTAAGTTTCCTATTAAGAGATGTGAAAAAGATTAATGAATAAACTTACGAAGCAAACCAGCTTGGCGCAGAAGCCCCAAGAATGTGTTGTAATAATCGCCATATACAATGGCGATGTTAGGGTGTTGTAGTGTGAGTTCTTGAATGGCTTGTTGAAGGCGCTCATTGTGATACATTGAAAAGTTGTTCAACCCCTTCAGGCAATGGAGCTCATCATAAGCAGTAGAATCATTGGTTTGGAATCCAGTTAGATAGATTGGGAAGCAACCAATGGGAAATATTCCCGGAATAATAACTCTAAGAGCCCCACTCTCAATTACTCTCTGCAACCAAACCAGTTAAACAATCAGTACCGTTGAGAAATTAACTCTAATACCCATAAAATTATGAGGAATGAAGAAGAAGAGTTACAGTAGCAGCATCTTTAATGGCTTGGACAACATCAGACACCATGGCCGTGACCTCCTCGAGGGTTTTGCCTTGAAACAGTGCATAACCGTAATCGTTTCCTCCAATCTCCCCAACCATGAACAAAGACCTTTTAAGTTGCCATTACAGTCTTTATCAGAATTAACAAATCGTAGTACTTAATTCATACATATGTAATTAATACATCTAATTTAAATGAAGCAGGCACTGACCTTTATCATCGTAACAGATTTCCATTGAAATAGTGAACATCCATCAAGCTGGTACTGAGAGAAGTTGGTGACTGAGGCTACAATCCTTTTCTCTATAAAACATCCACGGCAAAGCAGTTGAACCAGCAACTGCAAAATTCATTCCATGGCCATGACTGAATGTTGCTTTGGGATTCAGTAGGCATCAAGCAGGGGACACCAGCCGATTGAGCACAAAATTATAAATTATGCATCATCATTAAGCACACAGAGAGGCATAAAAAGTAGCATACTGTAAAGATAGAATCAAATAAAAAGAAAAAGGCTAACTGATCAAACTTTAGTATATGGTGTGGTGATCACGCTGTTGATTCTTTTACTCTAATCTCAAAACTAACCCAACAACAGAAGTTAATGGCTTACCAATATATCAATCATCATAACCCGTTTGAGCATCTCCCAGTTGCTTTCTTGAAGAAGTTTTGTCCATAAGGAAGCGAGGCAAACCGTGATTGAGGGCTCGCGCAATCAGATTTCCCGTGTCAGAAATCGAGTCGCCGATTGATATATGGCGTCAAACTTACAATCTTGCAGAGTAAGAGCATTGCATTGAGGGGAGGAAAAGAAGAAAGAGAGATATGAAAGAAGAACAAAAAAAGAACATGTTGCTGAAAGTCTTAGACTAACGCAATCAAATCAGACCAAGAAAGAATGAATAACTCTGGCTACGGCGATGGCTATGGCTTTACGAAAGAATTTGATAGTAAATTTGTGAAAGGAAAGCCTCGTGCATGTGTTATTATATTCCAATTCCATCCTTTTCCTTCCCCACGTTGAAGACTGTCCTTAATATACCAAAATCTTTCCCTTTTTAAATTATTTCTCATATTAAGTATATTTATAGATTTCCATCCATAAATAAGTTTATTTTTTATTTTTTATTTTTTTGGTAACCGTTCACATCTGTGTAGTTACTTTCTAAATTATTCTCTCTATAAGTATATTATAGATTTCCATCCATAAATAGTTTTATTTTTTATTATTTTGGTAACCGTTTCACATCCGTAAGTTACTTCACTTACTTTTTAAACTATTCTCAATAAATAAGTTATTTATAGATTTCCATCCATAATAAGTTTATTTTTTTTAATATATATATATATATTGTATTGGTGTATCTGATGTTAGCTACGCGCACCTTACTAATCTTTAGGATCCATTGAACACTCTACACCTCAAGAACACCAGTATCACATATCATTATGGTAGATGACCTCAAGGTTTGAATCTAAAAACTTAAGAAATTGATTAAACCTCCTAACTTTTAAGTCAACCCCTCGAAATTTATAATAGTTTTATTTTTTATTACCAATAAATTGAGACTTGCCATGGACCAATGGAAGAATGATTGAAACTTTTTTTTCCATTATGAAAGCTTTAGTTTTATCAATAAAGTTCACAGTGTTATCCCCATTTTTTTATACCTCGACTAACTTAGTCCAAGAGGCCAGTCCTTAGGTCTGACATTCGACTAGTGACATCATGCGATAATATAACGTAATAAAATTTTAAAACTCTAATAATTATAAAACAAGACATGTCCTTACCTAACTCGTAGTTGAACCGTGATTCAATACGTGTTCCATCGCTTCAATCTTAGATCATGGCTAAATGAGTTTAACCATTCAATGACCGGATGAGGAACTAGTCGGTTTTTAAACCATGTGGTACTTATCATTAGATGTACTTTCATAAAGCTTTAAACGATCATCATATCAAAAGACAAAAGGGCCCTAAAGAACTGAGTTAAAATGGGCTTAGAATATATAAATGGATAATGGGCCGGCTCAGAAATGGCTTTGAAAAAGGAGGGTGTTGCGAGAATCGAACTCGCGACCTCTCGCACCCGAGCGAGAATCATACCACTAGACCAAACACCCCGTCGGTCCAGACCAAAAATTTATTTAAATATCACAAAATCTAGAGAGACGACGTCGTTAATTATTACGGCGAGAGGAAATTGGGGTTTCACGGTTCCATTACTCCTAATTCCAAATTCCAGCTCTTTCCCCTGTGAAGCTTAAAATTTTGATTCCATTAATCAAGTTTTTCTGTAATTGATTTTAATGGCGGCTAACGACAACGTACGTATCACTCCCTCAACTCAATTTCGTTTGTTGTTTTAAATTAAAGTTTGAATTTTTGATATAGTTGATGCGTTATATGATTTTTTTGATAAATCTGTTCAGCAGGTTGCTGGAGTCGATAACACTTTCAGAGAAAATTCGACAGAGAAGAGTATTTAGAACGAGCTCGCGAGCGTGAAAACAAGTTTGTTATTTATTTATTTATTTATATTTTTCTTTTTTTTTTTATTTTAGGTTTCTGTTTTGCTTGATAACTTTTTCTTTCTTATTTAGGAGTCGATGGCCGAGTTAAATCGAAATGTAGTTGGTTTCTTCTTTATTGGGTATTTAGTTGGATTGGTAACATTGATATATTATTATTATTATTATTTTGGCAGCAAGGGTCCTCCAGTGCGAGTGAGCCTTTGAAGCATAGGGACTATATAGTGGACCTTGAATCTCGATTGGGTAAACTCAAGTGAGTTCATCTTTCTTTTTTGTTTATTTTGTATATCTGTGCCTTTTTCATTATTAATTATCATGTTAAGTGCTGAATATTAAGTGCTGAATGGTTTCGAAAAGTTATAATTTGATGACTAGTTATTGATTTTGCAAAAGGAGAAAGTAGAAGCATCACCTGTGTATAGTTAGGCTAAATGATTATGGGAGTGGTCCATGTATATATGTATTTTGTGAGAAGTAAACGTTTAACAACTAATATATGGAGATTGCCTATTTGGTTAACAAAATGAACGAGTACTTGCAGGCAACCCACTGATTAGTACTCTACTAAGAAGATTCAAGAAGGGAAATGAAAGTAGTACACTGTGTTGGTTGCTGATAAATTATATTTTAGGTTGCTGCTGCTATCTTTAAATAGGTTTTAGTGAACTGTGTGTTAGATGTTTGATTCAGGATTGTTGTTGTTTGCGAAAGTCTTGATTACTATCGATATTGGTGTCTCGCATTGTGCACTATATCTGCTTAGAGGTTGATTTAGGAGTTGCTGCATGTTGACTGAGTAAATAATTTTTTTGGATAATCTTGTTATCATCAATCAATATTTGCGTTTTGTGCTCACATGTTTCTGATAGTCCTTCCTGATTTCTTATAGTTTGTTATACTGATCTATCTCATTCTGTATTTTGTGCAGGTTGTTACTCCAATAGCTCCATTAAGCCAACAGTTGTGCTTACCACTATTCTTAGGTATTTTTGGTCTTTTGTTTTTAATCAATTTGAGTTTTTCTGAGTTATCTCTCACTATTGTTTCAATCTTTATGATTGCACCTGTAACTGTGTAGATAACTGTTAAAATTGCTTCAACTGTCTGATCTGACCACTTCAGTAGATAACTGGTTATGCTTGATCAGGTTTTGTCATAATGGACAAAACTAATAGTAAGGAGGTCTGTGTCAGAGTTTTCAACCAAGGAAATCTATATTATGATAAAACCAACGGAGATTGGTGATATTATCCCTAACAAAATTTTACGGTGGTTGTCTACAATTGCCTCGATGAGCTTTGCCCCTTGCACCACCTGGCTAGACATATATGCCCTATATGTTCTATGATTTCAGGCAGTTTCTCCTAGCGCAGATGGTGGCTTGGATTATTCTTAGCTGTTCTACATCTGTTTAATGAAGTAGAATCATTACTTTGTCATTTATAATATTTCTTCTCTTTATCTATAATCTGTTTTCTTGCAGGCTGGATATTACTGTTCTGTTTGCGAGTGTGTAGTAAAGGATTCTGCCCAACTACTTGGATCATATCAATGGAAAGAAACGTATGTGTCATCTTACGCTTGCTTTGTTCTATTAAACTATCCACATCACTCATCTACTTGATCGATTGGTTGTGTTCTCTAGATCAAAGAGCTTTGGGTATGTCAATGCGGGTTGAACGAGCATCTCTTGATCAGGTACACCTTTAGAAGTATCTTTATTTGAATGATATAACGGTTATAACCCACTGAAGATTGTTTAATGGAGAAAACTAAGATGGCTATGAAAGCTTAAACAAACCAGAAAACAGGAAAGCTATAAAACCTAATTAATGATTTTTGTTTTGGGCACATGTGCCATGTGTGGATGTATGTTCTGGAAGAAAACTAATGTTTGTGAAATGTATAGAGTAAAAATATTCCCAATTCTTGGGAGTATCAAAAGTTGTGGGAAACCTTTCCTGGATGTGATTATTGTTTAGGCTTAGTACTTAGTTTTTCTGATATTCCATATTTGTGTGAAGGTACGGGAGCGTTTTGAAATCCTCAAGAAGCGAAAGACCCTAGCAGCTTCACAGAGCAAGGTAAGGCATTGATGGAAATATCTAGAGTAAAAAGAATAGGTAAAGATTTAATTGATTGTGGAAATTGACATCTTGCTGTTTTAATGCCTTAGATCTTGATGCCCGAATCAGCAAACAGCAGAAGAGAGGAGGAACGGAAGCGTCAACGCCGAGAAGAAGAAAGAGAAGAGTTAGCACCATAATATTGCTCATGACTATGTATTTATGAGGTTGTAAAATATTCAAACTAATTTAAGGTCATGAGCGGATATGCATCTTTTTCTTCCCAATCTGCTGATTGTTTTATTCAACAGGGTTTGTGGTTCAGATTGGTTGCTATTTGCCTATCAAACAAATGGTTTCCTATACAATCTTATTCAAGTTTAAAGTGCTAAGTAATTAGACTTCTGTAGATTTATCTTTGCTAATATACATACTTACTGTTGGTTCCCAATTGAAAAAACGTAGAGATTGAACACTAAGCAGGACAATGGTTTCATTTATTTTTCATTTTACTGTAAAGTATTACTGATTGCTCTTCACTTTTGGGTTCAGAAAGAGAAAGAATTAGAAGAGAAACTGAAATTGATCCTGACATCGCAGCTATGATGGGATTCGGCAGTTTTCTTGCGTCGAAAAAGTGAGACAAATGCTTGAACTTTCCTGATATTATAGGAGTGGTTTCATTCACCCATGTAATAGTCTTTTTAATGACTTACATGGTTTAAAAGAATATAGCTCTCTGACCTTCTGCAAATTGTAACTTTTCATATCCGAAGAGTGTGTACTATTTGGGTGCAGTTTAACATGATCCCATTTTTAGTTGCCAAAACTGTATGATGTTGGATTTCTTTTTCAACATAGATGCTCAGATGCAGCCCTTATGCCCTTTGGACATCCTTAATTCTATTGTAGCCCATGTTCTCATAAAATATAAAAACAACCCTCTGTATTATTAAAAGCACCCCTCCATGTACAGTGGAATAATATTATGAACTTTGACTCAAAAATTACATGAGCAGGACGGTGAATGATGGAAAACAGATTGGTGTAACCAAGGGAAAAGCATGACCAGAAACAGCACCATTAATATGTTATATGTTATACACAATATTCCCAGTATAAATATTTGGTTGTATTGGTTGATGATTGCTCAACCACATAGTCAGTGTACATACTAAGTTCTCAACCTTAGACCTATACTATAATCATATACAATTAAGATATTGAAGGCAACTAATTCATACAGGTCACCGAATTCCTGCATGCTTTTGGGTTAACTGGGTTGGTTTTGGGTAACTTGGTTTTCCATTTCTTGCGGTGGCAATAATGGCATTGAATTGATTTATTTTTAACAAATTAAATATTGGGGATTATCTTATATTAAATTAATGTTATCAGAAGTTGATTTTGTAAAAATTTTAGAGCGTGTAATGTAAAGTTATTATATGTTATAAGGGAGTTTTCTATTTTCTGTATTTATTCATATTACTAATAATTAGTTTAAAAATAATAACATATTATTCCGTTAAAATATCTTCATTGAATTACTCTTACAATATTATTGTGTTTATAATCAACTAGTTGAAGAGCATTGCTTAAGGAGTTGTTTTAACATCATGTTTGTTTGAATAATTGGAATATTGGATGTTTCAATTGGTTGAGATCTATTATAGTTGTACAGACATTATAGGTTTGGAATATTACTGAACTCTAATCATATTAATAGAAATTACAGAATATACTAACATAATTTAAAAAATTACAATATAATAGTATCCTAAGACTTGATTAAATAATAAATTAGAAATATTTAATTTAATGTTCAATTAGTAATTAACAATATAGTAGACACTTGCATAATTATAAAACCTACGTAGCGTCAATAACAAGTGTTTCATGATTATATAGATGTATAAATTCAATTAATTAAAAGAATTTATATAATTAAGTTGTGAATATTATATAATAACTAAAATTAAACCGTTGTTATGTATTGTAACCGTTTCGTTCCCTCCATTTTCTTCCTTGCAAAAGGAGTGTAATCCTGCATTTAAAAAACAACAATGAACAGATCTTCCATTGAAATCGAGCGCAAGATCCTGCGCCTTCTTCATGGTCACAAAACCCGAACCCAACTCACTCAATCCACGCTCATTTTCTCCGCCACGGCTTCACCATCCAACCAAATCCTATCTCATTTCGTTTCCGTGTGTGGTACCCTCAACAAAGATGATTACGCAGTTTCAATCTTTAAACAAAGCCAAAATCCCAACATATCCTCTTCAATTCCATGATCAAGCCTATTCACGTAACGGGCCTTTTGAAGAGTCTCTGAACTTGTTTTCTGCGATGAAAGTCGTGGCATTTGGCCTGATGAGTACATTTTCGCCATTGCTTAGGCGTTGTAAGTGTTTTCTGATGTTAGAGATGGCCAATGTGTTCATGGAGAGTTTAAGAAGTGGGTTTGAGTGTTTTGGATCACTGAGGATTGGGATTGTTGAGTTGTATAACAAGTTTGATGGATGGGGCATGCTATGAAGGTGTTTTGATGAAATGGGTCAAAGAGATGTGATCGTTTGGAATTTGATGATTCGTGGGTTTTGTAAAGAGGCGATGTCGAGACGGGGTTGCATCTTTTCAGGGAAATGAGTGAGAGAAGTGTTGTTTCTTGGAATTCAATGATTTCTTACTTATCACAGAGGGATGGATAGTGAAGCTTTGAAATTATTTCATGAAATGCGCGATCAAGGATTTGAGTTAGATGAGGCAACTGTTGTTAGTGTATTGCCTGTTTGTGCTCGTTTGGAGCTGTTGATGTTGGGGATTGATTCATTCTTATGCTAAATCAAGTGGCCTTTATCAATATTGTTTCAGTTGAAAATGCGTTAGTTGATTTTATTGTAAGTGTGGAATTTTGGAGACTGCTAGAAAGATTTTTAGTGAAATGCCTAAAAAAATTGTGATTTCTTGAATGCCATGATTTCAGGCCTGGCTTTTAATGGAAGGGGTGAGCTCGCGTTGAATTTTTTGAGCAGATGATGACGGAAGGTTTGACTCCTAATCCCACTACTTTTTGGGTGTTCTAACGTGTTGTGCTCATGCTGGGATGGTGGAAAAAGGGTGGGAGTTGTTTGCTTCAATGACTGAAAGGCACCATTGAAGCCAAATCTCGAGCATTATGGATGCATGGTTGATGTCCTTGGACGTAGTGGATGTGTTAGAAGCTTATGACCTGATTACAAGCAGGAGTATTAGGCCAAATGCTACTTTATGGGGTGCCCTGCTAAGTGCTTGCCGAACTCATGGTGATGTTGAACTTGCAGAACATGCTGTTAAGAGCTTATTAATCTTGAGCCATGGAATTCTGGTAATTATGTTTTATTATCGAATATTTTGCAGAAGGGAGTGGGATGGTTGTTGAGAAGGTAAGAGTGTTGATGAGAGAAAAGAGTATCAAAAATCACCAGGCGAGAGTGCTATCAGATAATTACACATACTGGTTCAACTATACATGTTCCCCCTATAATGAGATTTTCAATTTCCCTACTGGATGGAATGTATCCTGTGGATCTTTCATTCATGAAGAATAGCGATGATTTTGCGCGAAAGCCAAGCAAGCTCTCTTCTCTTGGTAATGTGTCTTCATTTCTGTCCTCCGAATGATGATAAGTGGGAGATGTGAGGTAAATGAAATGAATTCGACAATGAGATGAGAGAACTTAACAACTCAGTTTTCTATGGAACCACGGATCTTATTTTCCTAGTTTACTGCTAGTTTTATCTCTACCTGTATTTTCACTTGCAAGATTTTTGTGGTATGAGTTAAGATCTCAGAATCTCAAATATTGTTACGGTAAACAAGAATGTATTTCCTCTGCAATGAGGATACATATAAAGATATACTGAGAGGCCTAAACGCTGAAGGATAAGTAAACATGATTAGTGAAAGTATAGTGGGGAAAGCAACATGTTTACAATTTATATTAGGAAGAATGTTCACTTCGACATATTTGGTATTGCAAAGGCTTTGACTATAAAATTGCATATTACAAGTTTTACGTTTTTGGTTTACAGGTTTCAAGTTTGAGTTTCCAAGTTTCACGTTGATGTATAGTTACAGTGACATATTGCGACAAAACGCTCTTGCAAATTATGCAAGTTGGCCTAAATGTAGAAAGGATGAGAATTGAATTTGGATTTATCTTGAATAGACTTTCCTGAAATTTGAAGGATCTTGTAAAAGATATGTAATTTACTCATTAGTAAGATCCAGTGTAAAGTCATGTCATAGTAAAGTTTCATAAAATAATGCTACCTATGGACTATAACGAGTCGGGGCTGCCTGCAGAGACGGATGCACATGGTTGACGATAGTAGTTCTAATCTCTCAGAATGAATAATGGATGGTACGTGACAAGCACGAAATTGTTTCCAGGGGTTAAATAGTAAGTTTGTCAACTAGGTTATGAAAAAAAAAATAAACGTAAAGGTGAAATTATATACTTGCACTAAATTTCAATACAGTAAATAGCATAAACCTGAAGGTTACCCTATATAAAACCCCTTAAGGTATTAGGAATAACCCTACACCTCGTAACATTACAAAAGTTAACAAAGAAACCATAACGTTTAGGAACTATGCTTGCGTTTGGTTCAAGATTGTTGTATTACTGAAAATGTTACATTAATGGAAATATAGATTATCTAATAATATTGAAAATGCTTAGGAAAATACGTTTGATTGGTTGGAATAAATTAGTGATATGTTAATTATATGTTTTGTTTGTGGAGAATAATTGGTGGTATATCATATAATTTACTAAATGGTCCTCCTTTTTAAATATCAATATGATATTATTTTTATTATTATATTTTGAACAATTTTTGAACCCTCTACATGTCATATTTAGCTAAAACACCCAACACAAAAAAGTATAAAACCTAACAAAACACCCCCCCCCCCCCCCCCCCCCCCCCGGAAAAAAAAATATCTAGCCTTTCACGCCAGGATATCACGGCTGCCAGATATGGCCATTTGTGTACCATTCCGTTGCTATCGAAGATGGTTCCTGACAGTTGCGGTGGTGACTGTGGCCAGATCCAGCCACCACCCTTAAGTAATGTTTTTAAATTTTAAGGGTATTTATGTCCAAAAACTCTGTATATAAGGATAAATAAGTCATTGATATTTTTGTAAATTGTTTTAAAACGAGGACATTATTGTCCTAAAATTTATTAATAAGGGTATAATTATAACAAAAATAATTATTAAGTAATCTTACAATACTTAAGAAATGTAGGTAATTGATTACCTCTATATTATCAACAATATTTGGTATGGAAGATTATCGAATTTTATATACTTGACAACTAAACGTGGTATCGATGTATATTAGATGATATTACCTCAATAATCCTATATAACCCCACCAACCACACCTTAGAGATTTAGGGTTATCCTGATACTCCTTAAAGGGTTTAGACTGTTGGATACAATGTTATTAGAATATTATTCATAAAGCTACCAAGTTAGTCTATCGTTTAGGGATCATCAAATTATCAAAAATTAACTTTTAAATTATGGTTACTCTACAGTCTACAATACTAAAAATGGGTAGTTAACTGTAGGATAACATAATACTATTAAAAAAGAAAAAAATACACCATATTCCCTATATTATCTAAAACCATTAAATTTATGTCTATTCTCACGTTTAAATCACTGCAATACATACACCATATTCTTCCAAAAGCATATATCATTATCTCACGATCACTGTAAGAGTTTGTTGAAACCCACTACAGAAAATAATATATATATATAAACTCTTTCATACAAACTAATGTGTCTTAAAATGATGTCTTAAATGAATGGATGAATACACATAAAAAATCATTATTAATAGTCAATAATTAGATGAATGATGTATCAATTAAAGAATATTGTCACATCAGTTTGTACATAGTTTGTATATTTAATATAAGATTATGGCTCGAAAATGAGAGATTAAAATGATCATACTTGTTTATATACCTTTTTTTTTTTCTTTTTTTTTCTTTTTTAGATAGAGTCTCCAAACTAACTTACGTGTATCTCACTAATCCTCCAAAACTCTCAGATTGACATCGATATAAATTCTCTCAATAATTATATTATTAACCACTTAAGTACATCAACTCAGATTTTTTTAATAATACACATAAAAGTCCGCAAGTGGTGGCTGTTTTGTTTATACTTGTTTTTACTGTTCCAATTTATATCATTCTTGTTTTTATTTTGATCATGTCAAATCATATGATTGTGATTATAGTTGGGGTTTATTTGTTTGGTTTATGAAATTTGACATACTTTCATCGCGAAGTTTCAGATATGGATTTTAATATTTAATGGCGTGAGTTTCAGACGACCGTGGATTTAGGTATTTAGGTGTTGTCTGGCATCTCTTGTAAGAAATCCTAATATATAAGAAATAGATAAAGAATTATTGGTTAGGCATTTATCTGGGAGCGGCCTTTTCCCTTTGTACTGCAGTTCTGTAAGGGGCTAAAAGGTTTAATTAGAACTATGCAAATATAAAAACATACACAAACAGACAAACAAATTCAGTAACTGTGCGACTCTAATAGACAAGATTGTTCAAATTTGATGGTGAATATAAAAAGTAGAGGTAATACCATGATTGATTTGATTCTACTTGACAAACCCAATTTAACAGATACAGCAAGGTTGTCATTTTTGTTTCATGAAGAACTGATTTGAAATGTGTTTAAGATAGATAATTCTAATCTCTTCATCCATATCCTATCTTACACTATTTATTTTCTTTTAATAAAATCTCTGTTATTTCCAAACTTTTGATGAGTTTTACCATTTTATCATACTGGGTAATTATGTCTTTAACCAAATAAAGATATATTTGGCTGCAGAATATAATTTATTGTAGAAGTGGTTTCATGCTTGTAACTGTGACGTTAGTGTGACATTCTAGACAAAATTGTCTTATTCATTTATATTTTACTAGGCGTGGAAGTAAAGTTAGAAGTAAAAAAGCAAAGAAAATAGACTCGATTCACCAGAAAAATACACTTCTCATAATATACCTTAAACACTTTCCCCCCGTATAACGGCGTAAATACAAGCAGTCAAGCATACAACAACGATGCAAAATTCAAAATTTTATTTCATTAATTAACATATCATCCCCTCGTGGAAGCCCCGACTTGTTTTTATTCCAAAAGTTGTTTATCCTTTCAGGGATCTTAATGTTCTTCATCTTTTCTGCTAGCATTTCGTATGTTTCCTTATCGTTTAATGGGAATGTTGATGACTACCACAATGGATAGCAAAGCCATAAAATAAATTATAAACTGAGTCAAACGCGAGACAATGAAGACCAATTGTGAAGCAATAGATCCCGAAATGATAGCAATTATCCCAAAGATGAGAGTATGTGGGGTGAGGAATGTAAGTTTGGTGCAAGCTGTGAAAGAGAGATAGTAAATGATGGTAGCACTATAAAAAGAAAGAGTACAAATTTGCAGGATGAATTTCCGATGAGGAGAGATTCAAGTTTAAAAAAGCCAAAAGCACCGGAATGTAGAGACTAAGGCCTCATTGAATTGCGCCAAGGAAGAAGTTTTGCTCCCTGCAAATGCAAAGTCATAGTTATATGAATTTAAAAATAAATGAAAATAGTGAAAAAGAAAAGTGAAAAGAGAGAGACTGAAACCTTGGATGGAGGCAGGATTTTGAGTTCCAACAGGAGGACGATGGAGGATTGGTGAGAGTCTGGCATCTTCTCTCGTTCAGCCGATTCAAGTGACTGCATAAACAATAGGTGCACCGAGGTTTCGCAGTTACCGTTCTATTGCTTATGATTTTTGGACGAACAACTGTCCCTATTTATAGAAGTAAGTGGCGGAATTATCCACCGAGAAGATTCACTCCATTTTTTTTATAATATTGATTACCTATCGTTTATCCTTGTAAATTCATTGACTATTTTATCTATCTGTTATGCTTGTAAAATTGATTGTATTTATTATATACCAGTTGAATATATAAGAATGGCGGACAGGAGAGGGAAGGGGGTCAAGGATCCTCCTTTTAAGTTTTGAATTTTTTAACCAATTTTACGAATTGCCCTTAAATGAAAATATATTACGCAAGATATAGTCCCTCAATGATGTCAAACCCTCTTTTTTTTTTCATGGAAATACGATTGTCTAACATTTCTCCGCCGTGTTTCCCTCTAGTGAATTCTTTAACTTTTGCCTCATCCACTGGGTCCACGTAAACATCAAATTACCCTGGGAATGTATTGTGATTCTAGAAAAACTGATGATGTAATACTTAATACTATTATGTTCAGTGACAGATCTAAGAATTTCATTATTTCGTGTCCCTGTAACATCAAATTACCTTGAATGTGTTGTATTCTAGAAAAACTGATGATGAAATACTTAAATACTATTATTCATGGTGATTCAAGAATTTCACTATATGGGGGTAAAATAAACCAAAAAAAAATATAAAACCAATTATAATCACACTTGTTTTCATTACGATGAGCTTCAATAAAAAGTATAAAATAAATAAATTCTTCAAAAAACACAATTTTTGTAAAATAAACAATTTTTCTACAATTATCCTCGCCGAGTTTTCATATTTTGAAAACGTTAGATACATCTCATTATCGATTGTATCATATATCTTTTTCATATAGTGATCAAACAATCATTCATCCATTGATCTCCATTCGATTGTATAACCGACTTTCAACAGTCGCAGTCGCAACTCGAAAACCAATGCAACTTTCGCAAGCTTAACACCAACATATGCAAAATGTCTTTTTTAAATCGAACTAAATTCTAACCAAATTACCAATTCTTTGTAACTTAGCAAATTCATCACAAAAACGTATGTCAATAACATAAATCTCAGCCTGGTTCTCAAGGGCAAGAAAATCAAATAGATAAAACTGAGCAAACCATTCTTCCTTCCTTCTCTTTTTCCTTTTTCGTTGCTCCTTCTTCATTTCTTCTTTATGGGTTTTTTTCTCTCTTCTTCTTCATTTTTTACGAACAGCCCAGTTTATATAAAACCACTTCTTTGAATTATATGTGTCTATTATTTTGTTCATGTTGAATGTATAATGTAGATCAATACAAAATGCTGAAAAAAACACATTCTGCAACATATTTTTTAGTAGCAAAAAGTCATTTAGCATAATTGCATTCTGTTGGACGTCAATATGAAATGCTAAAAAAAAAACACATTCTGCAACTAATGTTTTAGTAGCAAAAAGTAATTTATATAATTGATTCATATTCAACGTCTAAAAATAGTCGCGATAACATTTTGGATTTCACATTCAGCGTCTAAATGATAACATTAATCACTAAATTTTTGTCACTAAAAGATATATTCGGCCACTAATAAAATAGTCACAAAAACTTATTGGATTTCACATTCAGCGTCTAAAATGATAACAATCAACTACTAAATTTTTGTCACTAAAAGATACATTCTGCCACTAATAAAATAGTCACAAAAACTTATTGGATTTCACATCAGCGTCTAAAATGACTATAATTAACTACTAATTTAGTCATCAAAAGATATATTCGCCACTAATAAATAGTCGCGAAACCTATTGGATTCCACATTCACGCTCTAAAATTATAATTAACAACTAAATTTTAGTCACCAAAAGATACATTCGGCCACTAATATTAGTTGCGAAAACTGTTTGGATTCTACATTTAGCATCTAAAAGAGTTACAATTAGCCACTAAAGTTGGTCACAAAAATACATTCTTCGACTAATAAAATAGTTGCGAAACCTTTGACAAAATTACCCTTACACCTTTGGCGTCTAATTTGTGTGGATTCGCGACAAATTATTAGACACTAAACTAACATTTCAACTAATTGATTAGTCACTATACATTTTACCAAATTACCCTTCAACTTTTAGGTGCTAAGTGGGGGGACTATTTTGAACAACATTTGCCGACTATTTTGATAGTCGCCAAAAAAAAACTTTTTGCGTCTAAACCACAATATAGACGCGCTATGAATCTAAAACCAGCCTACTGCAAATAAGGGGGCAACAACCGAATTTAGACGCTAAAAATGGCTTAGCGTCTAAATGTGACTTTCTGCGTCTAATTTTGTTAGACGCAGAATGCCAGTTTTCTTGTAGTGTTTTCTATTTTTGTTGGTGTTGATCATCATGGCCATTCAACACTATTAGGTTGTGGGTTAATCTCCAATGAGGACACATGGACATTTGTATGGCTTTTTCAATCTTGGCTTGCATGTATGTTGAATTGTGCTCTGAAAGCAATAATCACTGATCAAGATAGGGCAGTGCAAAAAGCAATCGAAATTGTGTTTCCTAGTACACGACATAGATGTGTTTGTGGCATATAATGAAGAAATTGCCTGAAAAGTTAAGAGGTTATAGCCAATATGAATCTATCAAGTTTTCTCTGCAAAAATATTGTGTATGATTCATTGACACATGAAGAGTTTGAAGAACACCGGAATTGTTTCATTGACAAACACAACCTCCAAGCCAATGAATGGTTACTTGGGCTGTATAATGAACGACGATGTTGGGCGCCGACATTTATGAAAGATACTTTTTGGGCAGGTATGTCTACTACCCAACATAGTGAAAGTATGCATGCATTCTTTGATGGATATGTTAATTCAAAAACCACATTAAAACAATTTGTGGAACAATATGATAATGCATTGCGTGATAAAGTGGAGAAAGAAAATTGGGCTAATTTTGAATCTTTAAAATCATGGATTCCTTGCATAAGCACATATGCTATTGAGAAACAATTTCAAGATGCATATTCCACTGCCAAATTCAAGGAGTTCCAACAAGAACTTCCTAGTAAGCTTTATTGTCAAATATCTTCTTCTAAAGAGGTTGATTCATATGTGGAATTTATAATAGAAGAAGATGTTCTGGTTGGAGAGACTCATCGTCCTGTTCCTTTTGTGGTTTGCTTTAATGGAGCAAGTTCTGATGTTCACTGCAATTGTCGATTGTTTGAGTTTAGGGGAATTTTATGTCGACATGCAATTACGGTGTTGATTCATAAGCGAATTTCTCGTGTGCCTGAAAAGTACATTTTAAGACAATGGAAGAAAAATATAAGTAGATGTCATACAAAGGTTAAGATAAGTTATAATATTTGGAGTACCAATATTGAAGGAAAACAATTTGATAAGTTGTCTAATTTATTTTCTACTGTAGCAGACTTGGCATCTACTAATGAGGATGATTATAATATGGTGATGAATGTGATTAGTGATCTTCAGAATAAATTGATATTTACTAAAAGTTTTGGTGGTAATGATAGAAGAGAAAACTTGTCATCTCATAGTAGAATGAATTGTGAAAGTGTTGGTGGTGCTTCGAAAGAGGGGAGTATTAATATTCTTAATCCACAGGCTATTCGTAGCAAAGGTCATCCTCCATTCAAAAGAAAGCAATCGAGCCTTGAACAAATTGTTCGTAAATTAAAAAAGAAGAAATTGCAAAAGCAAGAAAAAAAGGATAAAGCATGAAGGTAAAAACTTAGTAATTATTTATTTTATTAACTATTTCATTATTTTTATTCTATTTATTGATAAATATCACTATTTCAACATATATGTTGTAGGAGACTAGGACGTGGACTCTTCTTAGGTGTACCTACAGTCTAGTTGCAATGTTGTTTATGGTTTGGGGAGAGCTCGAGATTGTTTCTCATTTTTGGTATGTTGGTTGCAAGAGCAGCCAACTACTTCCAAGTGCATAGCTAGGTGTGCTGCAGGTGATTTTGGGTTGGTTGCTAGCTGCTGATGTGAGCTTTGGCAAACCTGGTTTTGTGTCTTAGAAATTTGTACAGTGGCTGTTGCATCTCAGCAGCTTGTGCACTTTTTGATCAGCCACAGGAAGCTGATTTTTGGTGTTTCTGTGGGTGTTTTCGCTAGTTGCGTATAGGTTTTTCTGTATAAAGGGTGAAAATCCTTTTGCTGCTCTTGGTTTTTTTGTGTAGCTTAGTCTCTTGTGCATGTCCTAAGAACTTGGTTCCTTTGGGGAATTCCCATTTCTTACTTTGTATCTTTTATTCTCTTTAAAATTACTAGGTGTATATCCTTTTCGCTATTGAATAGTGATTGAAATTTCAAATATCATTGAATTTAAATTTGCATATTATGATGTTGAGTTGAGTTGAGTTAATTAGTTATGTAAATCTAATGTTGAAAGTCTAGGTGCCGAATTTCTTGAGTTTTAATATTGCATTGTCTTCTTTATATACGTCTGGATATATATAAGGTGCAGATTGATGGGTTCTATCCCCTGTAAAAAACAGGACGAATGGGCTACAAGTGCAGTTTGTGCAATGTTTAGTGGGCTAGTGGTGTAGGTTGTGCATTTGCAGTTGTGTAGTGTGTAAAGTGTTGGTTGTAGGTTGTGCATTTGCAGTTTTTGTAGTGTGTAGTGTAATGTTCTGCTTGTTGGAGTATTGGTTGGGCAGGTTGGAGTGGTAGCAGCAGCTTTTGTGATGCTGCATCCTTTTCTCTTTGTTGGTAGTGAATTTTTTTTTTTTTTTTTTTTTTTTTTTTTTTTTTTTTTTTTTGCTGTTGCTGGGATAACTGGGCAAGTTAGGGTGCGTCTTGTTTCCCTTGCTGGTTTTTTTGTAAAGGCTCTCAAGATTGTAGAGTTTGGTTGTCTTGTGTTTGTGTTGCTTTTGTGTATAAGGATGTATATCCTTGGTGGATGTTGTTTCTTTTTGCATTTCAATATTGTATTATGTGATTTTGTGTTTAATGTCCCTCTCTGAAGAGTTGTTCCATTTCCCTGAAGTATCATTTACACAAGCAAGTATCTTGTACATGTAACATAAAACACTGCAATCGAAACAATGCATTTTGTGTATTTCTTTATTTCTTTTCCTCCCAAAATTGGGTAAGTTTACAAATCCTTGCATTAACCAAAAGCTCTCATAAAACTAGTAAAATAAAACTCTACAAATTACAACTAATAAGACATCAGACATATAGAGTACACAAACAACTTGCACTTGGATTCACTCGACTACTTTACATTGCTCAACACCATCTTCAATAGAAATCATATTCAAACAATAATGCACAAGGTCAGACATCAGACTTTCTTCTTGCTTGAGCCGACCTAGTTCAATTTTCAACTGCCATGAATAATTGACCAAAAATAAACAAAAACAAAAGAAAAAAAACACTGTCAGAATGCAACTTGACTCCTCAAATGCCCGAATATACCTCCTCAAATGCACAAAAACAATGTCAAAATGCAACTTGACTCCTCAAACACCCGAATATACCTCCTCAAATGCACAAAAACAAGTCCATCCATCACTTCTGGCACACAAACACTGCACCGAAAACACTTCTGGAACTGCCTATAGTGCAACAATGTAGCTGCAACAGCTGCACCAAAAAATTCTGCATTTTCACCAAATCCAACCAATATTCAAATTTAAATTCAATGAAATCAACCTCCATACCCTGCATTTACTACACTCTCTACAGCAAAAACTCTCTTGCAACCAAACACCAAAACCCCACAAACAAGCGCCCCTAAAACGATTCCCCCTTTCATCAAAATCTTAACTTTCTCAAAATATGAATCCAAAACTTCATTTTTTTCATGACCCAGTTCTGCAATGAGTAATGACTTTGGTTATTTAAAAATGAAGATTGAGATATGTACAAGAACTTATGGGTTTTGGGATTGAGTTTATTAGTGAAAGTGAAAACAGTTAAGGTACACATACAAGCCGTGGCAGTGGTTGTGGTGATTGAGCTTTGGCGGTATGCGACGGCGGTAGGAGCCATTGAGAGTGGTAGTTGCGCGGTAGGAGCGGTTAAGAGTGGTGGTCGCATGGTGGTTATCCCAAGTGAATTCAGTAAAATAGTTATGTATATCCTCTTTTTTGCCCTTAAAGCTTCTTCCTTCGCCACTAATGCGAGTGGATCGACAAGATCAATGGCTAGCTACTAGTCTTGTTTGTTAAGTGAAGCCGCTGCTCGATCAATGCTAAGAGATGTTGGAATAGGTAAGGATGCTGGCACTAGTCTCGCTGCTAGTGATGGCTCTTTAACAGATGCAACTCTTTTTTGTTGCTTCGCCTCAACCAAATCAATAAGATCTTCTGTTGAAGGTGGCTTTTTGGGAAAAAATTGGAATTTCATAAATTAATGGAAAGGTTGATGAGGTAGGAATTGTAAAATTTGATTTGAGATGAAGATGAAATTAGGGAAGGGAATTTGATTTAGGTCGCGCAATGTGGGAACTGGGAAGTTTGGGTTTGAAATTATATATATATATTTTTAAAATTTTTGGGGATTAAGAACTGTGGCCCACATGCCACATGTCACTGATGTGGCACGCCACATGGCATGCCACGTCAATGCGTACACTCTCTCTTTGTAAGACAGAGCATATGCGTAGTGTTGTTGTTAAAATAAACAACCCATATTGCATAAACCATTAATACATGCTCCCTTAAATGCCTACAAATAGGACCTCAATGTCCCCCATTCACACTCCTTATAAAAAGAACCCAACTCTCAAAAGCCCTTCTCTCCCCTACCACCCTTACCTTAAATTATTTGAGTTATTTACACCATTTCCTAGTGTGCTCGTGTGCCCTTAAATTATTTTCCATTTTAAGATTCTCTTCTTCTTCTTCTATTCTAGTTCTGTCTTAATTACCCTGGCATCATCTGGGAATGGCAGTGGCTCTCCTTGTGGTGCATGCAAGTTTCTCAGGAGAAAATGTGCATCAGATTGTATTTTTACACCTTATTTTTGCTCAAAACAAGGCCCTGCAAGGTTTGCTGCTATTCATAAAGTTTTTGGTGCCAGTAATGTGTCTAAATTAGGGCAGTTCAAATCCGGATATCCGATCCGAATGGCCCTATTTTTGATCTGAACCAGATTTTCGGATCAGGATATATCCTGATCCGAATCCGATCCGAAATATGTGGATATCCGGCTTTCCGGATATCCGAAATCTATCCGAATTTTAGAAAATTCTTATTAAAAATTTAAAATCAAATAATTCTTCTAATAAAATTGAAATTACAATGCATGATTTATCAACAAATTAATCCACAAGTTGTTTAATGCCAACTTAACACAGAATCTATTACCCAAATTACAATTACAAATTTAATAAAAAGACAAACAAAACAGCCAACTTAATACTAATACATTTTTTTATCTTCATGCCAACTTTATCACACCGACTTCACTCTATTTCCTTCCTGGACTGAATTGCGAGCAGGGTTCTTCATTCTCAAGTTAAAGCTTGTCGAGAGAGTTAGAGTTAGATTTAGGTTCAGTTTGAGTTTGAGTTAAATTAAAATTGTAGTGTTATTTGAAATTTGAAAGGGGTGTGCATAAAAATCAAAACGGCGTAGTTTTAGTAAAATCCGGATCGGATACGGAAATCCGCTTTTTTAGCAACCCCGATCCGGTATCCGATCCGGATATTCGGATTTTCTAAAATTATGATCTGTATCCGATCCGAATTTTCAGATATCCGATTTTTTTTAATTGAAGCGGAGCAGATCCGGATCGGATATCGGCTTTTTTTGAACAGCCCTAGTCTAAATTGTTGTTGCATGTTCCTGTTGCTGATCGTTGTAAGGCCGTTGTTACAATTGCCTATGAAGCTCAAGCTCGGATCAGAGATCCTGTTTATGGTTGTGTTGCACACATCTTCGCCTTGCAACAACAGGTAATCACTAAGATTTTCAACCAAATCTTGTTATTTCTCTAAAAGTAGTATAATATCTTATCAGTAATCTTTTTCAGCTGTGCGTTCTTCTGTATATTATTTGTATTGTTTCAAGCAGTCCCCTCTTAAACTTTCTTTTATCCATTTTTTTGGACAAATTATGCTCTCTATTTCTGTTCTTGCTAGTGAACCTAGCTTTAAAATTTCCAGAAGTTTTCGTTTTAGAAAAATTGAGTAAATTCTAAATTTTCCATGAACTGTGTTTAATGTTTTTATAGCTCAATTGAATTCCTGCATGCTTTTGGGTTAACTGGGTTGGCTTTTGGGTTAACTTGGTTTTCGATTTCTTGCGGTGGCAATAATTTCATTGAATTGATTTATTTTTAACAAATTAAATATTTGGGAATTATCTTATAATTAAATTAATGTAATCAGTAGTTGATTTTGTAAAAATTTTATGATCTTGGAAAGTTATTATATGTTATAAGGGAGTTTTCTGTTTTCTGTTTTTATTCATATTACTAAATAAATTAGTTTAATATAATAACATATTATTCCATTAAAAATATCTTCATTGAAATTAGAAATTACTCTTACAATATTTATTGTGTTATAATCAACTAGTTGAAGCCCTTAAGAAAGTTGTTTTAACAATTAACACCATGTTTGTTTAAATAATTGTATGCTTCAATTGGTTGAGATCTACTATAGTTGTACAGCCATTATATAGGTTAGAAATGATATATGAATCTCCTAATCATATTAATTAGAAATTTCAGAATATACTAGCATAATTTGAAAATTATACAATATAAATAGTATTCTAAGACTTGACTAAAATAATAAATTAGAAAATATTTGTGATATTATTTAATTTAATGTTCAATTAGTAATTAACAATAACATGTAGACACTTGCAACAATTATAAAATCCTATTTAGCTTTCAAATAATAAGTGTTTCAAGATTATATAGATATATAGATTTCAATTTAAATTAAAAAAGAAAAATTATATAATTAATTTGTGAATATTTTATGATAACTAAAATTAAACCGTTGATAGTGTAACCGTTTTGGTTCCCTCCATTTTCTTCTTTGCAAGAGGAGTGTAACCCTGCATTTAAAAACAACAATGAACAGATCTTCCATTGAAATCGAGCGCAAGATCCTGCGCCTTCTTCATGGCCACAAAACCCGAACCCAGCTCACTCAAATCCACGCTCATTTTCTCCGCCACGGCCTTCACCAATCCAACCAAACTCTATCTCATTTCGTTTCCGTTTGTGGTACCTCAACAAGAAAAATTACGCAGTTCAAATCTTTAGACAACGCCCAAACCCCAACATTATCCTCTTAAATTCCATGATCAAAGCCTATTCACGTAACGGGCCTTTTTGAAGAGTCTCTGAACTTGTTTTCTGTGATGAAAAGTCGTGGCATTTGGCCTGATGAGTACACATTTTCGCCATTGTTTAAGGCGTGTGTAAGTGTTTCTAATGTTAGAATTGGCCAATGTGTTCACGGAGAGGTTATCAGAAGCGGGTTTGAGTGTTTTGGATCAGACAGGATTGGGATTGTTGAGTTGTATAAAAAGTTTGATGAAATGGGTTAAAGAGATTTGATCGTTTGGAATTTGATGATTCGCGGGTTTTGTACAAGAGGAGATGTCGAGACGGGGTTGCATCTTTTCAGGGAGATGAGTGAGAGAAGTGTTGTTTCGTGGAATTCAATGATTTCTTGCTTATCACAGAGTGGGAGGGATAGTGAAGCTTTGAGATTATTCCATGAAATGCACGATCGGGGATTTGAGCTAGATGAGGCAACTATTGTTAGTGTATTGCCTGTTTGTGCTCGTTTGGGAGCTGTTGATGTTGGGGAGTGGATTCATTCTTATGCTAAATCAAGTGGTCTTTATCGGAATATTGTTTCAGTTGGAAATGCCATAGTTGATTTTTATTGCAAGTGTGGAATTTTGGAGACTGCTAGAAAGATTTTTAGTGAAATGCCTTAAAAAATGTGATTTCTTGGAATGCCATGATTTCAGGCCTGGCTTTCAATGGAAGGGGTGAGCTCGGGGTTGAATTGTTTGAGCAAATGATGACGAAAGGTGTGACTCCGAATGCTGCTACTTTTGTGGGTGTTCTAACATGTTGTGCTCATGCTGGGATGGTGGAAAAAGGGTGGGAGTTGTTTGCTTCAATGACTGAAAGGCACCATGTAGAGCCAAATCTCGAGCATTATGGATGCATGGTTGATGTCCTTGGACGTAGTGGATGTGTTAGAGAAGCTTATGACCTGATTACAAGCATGAGTATTAGGCCAAATGCTGCTTTATGGGGTTCACTGCTAAGTGCTTGCCGAACTCATGGTGCTGTCGAACTTGCAGAACATGCTGTTAAAGAGCTTATTAATCTTGAACCATGGAATTCTGGTAATTATGTTTTATTATCGAATATTTATGCAGAAGAGGGGAAGTGGGATGGTGTTGAGAAGGTAAGAGTGTTGATGAGAGAAAAGAGTATCAAAAAATCACCAGGCGAGAGTGCTATCAGATAATTACACAATACTGGTTCAACTATACAGTGTTCCCTCCATAATGAGATTTTCAATTTCCCTGCTGGATGGAATGTATATTCTGTATATCTTTCATTCGTGAAGAATAGCAATGAGTTGCTGCAAAAGCCAAGCAAGCTGACTTCTTTTGGTAATGTGTCTTCATTTCTGTCCTTACGTTGCAATGTGTAATGATACGAGGGTAAATGGAAATAAATTCGATAATGAGATGAGAGAACTTACACAACTCAGCTTTATATGGAACGATGGATCTTATTTCCCTAGTTTTACTGCTAGTTTTATCTCTACCCGGATGTTCACTTGCAAGAATTTTTATGGTATGGAGAGATAGGAATCTCAGAATCTCAAATATTGTTAACAAGAATGTATTTCCTCTAGCCATGAGGATACATACAAGATATATTGAGGAGGCCTAATTGCAGAAGGACGAAGTAAACATGATTAGTGAAAGTATGGTGGGGAAAGCAGACATGTTTACAATTTAAATTAGGCAGATTCATCTTCAGCAATAATTGATTGGTATTTTCAAGGCTTCGGCTATTAAATTTCAGAAGAAGAAATGAAAACCCCCCCGTAAACAACCAGAAACGACGGCGTTCTAACATCTCTTCATCCCAAACAAAGCATTCAATTTCTTCCACTCCAGAGCCCAAAAAATTCAGAACTTGAAAAATCAAAAACCATCTCAGAAACGAAACACGACCGACTTAACAGCTGAAACTACTATAACAACATTAAAATTTTGTTGCTCAAAACAAATTCACAATCATCCACACCACGAACAATTAGAATCAAAGTCAACACAAATTCACTTGAAAGAGGACTTGGGATCAGTAGTGAGAGACTCACGCTTTTCTGGCGAAGAGCCACGGCAGAGCTAACGGCGGAATTTTCAGATTTTAGAAGCTTTGAAACGACAGGGCCGGACTCTCTACGGTTTAGGTGGTTAGGATTAAGGTTTCATTTGTTCGCAGGGAGATGAGCGATGGGGAAGAAGAAAAAAATTGAAAACTGTAAGAATAAAGGAAATAAAGAAACGGAGAAGAAGAAACATAAAATCAAAATAAAGAAATTTATTTTTAATTGATGACGTGGAAGTGTACTGCCACGTCACGTTATACAAATTCTTCCTGGAAAAAAAAAAAAATTTGACTTGAGTTAATGTAAAGCCTATGAAATTCTATAACTTCCCCAGTATAACAGGTGGGTACAACAAAGATGCAAAATTAAAAATTTTGATTCATTAATTATTGTATCATCCATCTCTTGGAGGATTCAGCTCGTTTTTGCCCCATAAATTGCTAATCTTTTCGGGAATCTTAATGTTCTTCATCTTTCCAAAACACTTTTCGTACGTTTCTTTCTTGTTTAATGGGACGTGTTGATGGACTACCAGAATTGACAAGAAAGCCCATAAAATCAGAAATATAAACTCAATCAAAGGTGAGACAAGATTAGAGAGCAATAAGATTGAAGCAAGAGATCCCGATATGAAAGCAACTACGCCAAAGAGTAGAGAGTTTGTGGGATGAGAAATATTAAGCTTGGTGGAAGCAGTAAAAGAGAGATAGTAAATGAGTGCGGCCACTATAAAAGAAAAAGAGCACAGACTTGCAGGATGAATTTTCGATTGAGGAGGAGGATTCAATTGTAAAAAAGCCACAAGCACTGGAATGTAGAATCTAAAGGCCTCATTTAACTGTGCTAAGGAAATGAAGTTTTGCTCCCTGCAAATACAAACTTTCATCATATTTATATGAATTTAAAGTTAACAATCAATCTAATGAAAAAGAAAAATGTAATGCAAATCCTCACCATATTTATACGAATTTGAAAATGAAATAATCTAATGAAAAAGAAAAGTGAAAAGAGAGAGAATAAAACCTTTGGATGGAGGCAAGATTTTGAGTTTCAAGAGGAGGACGATGGAAGTCTGGCATCTTCTCTCGGTTTTTCTCTATACAATCTTTTAATGCGATTTCTAGCTATAAGCAGCACCCCTCGATGTTCTTATTTATGGAGTTACATAGGGGAATTGTACGGAAAGGAAAGTGAAAAGAGAGAATGTTTATGTTGACAAAGTTGTGGTATGCGCCGCAGGATTATTTAACTTCATATAGATATTGCAATTGGATAGCAGTTGACTCGTGTGTGGCAGTCCATTGATCAAATCCATGGAAACCGCCGTAAAGTGTTGTGTCTCTTTCTATGATCTTACATTCAAGACCAGACTTCGCCTCATTCAGCAGGCCCAAGAGACAATTAATGATACAATCAGGACGGACCACATAATCAATTTTAATCAATTACCTGAAATTTAGCTTTTGTTGTTCTATAATTAAAGTATCTTTACAATAAAATATTAAAATTTTATATTTGTCATAAAGCATATTTTGTCGTATTAATTTTGAAAATTACAAGCGTGGGTTGTGGCATCCTAGATCTATAATAGCATCACGTGAAAANTTTTTTTTTTTTTTTTTTTTAGTCGTACTTTATGGGTTTGTGTCATTTAGGGAAGGAAAATAATACACTGAATGGCAGACAATCCGATGGTTATAAATTAATATTAATGAATGCATGAATTCTATACACTACACTACTTTCGATGATTAGCATTACTCTTTAATAAATATTAAATATGATCACCTGATCAGTTATTCAGTTCGCATGTGAGGCTGACGTACAAAAATATTTGAAATTCCAAAAAGTTCAAACACAAAAAGCCATTTTTGTGTCAGTCGAGCTGTCGAGGTATTAACTTTTTTCAAAAATAAATGTTGTGTCTTTTTGTCTTTTGGCGTTTCTTTTACCCAGTCTCCTTTCTCCTCTTATCTCCTCTCTTCCCACTTGTTTTTCATGGCCCGCATCTTCTCTCTCTTTATCTATCTCGTCCCCTCCTCGTCTTTTCTCTTCCACATGGTTCTACTGCCAACATCCCCTTGCTCTACTCTTGTCCCACATCTCCTCTCTCCACTTTTTTTGTAGTCAAGATCTCCTCTCTGTCAATATTTCACACATATGTGGAGTGGGCACATGCAATGTCGAGGAAAACATTAATTTGAAGAGAGAGAAAATTGATTTTTTCTATAGCCAACAATCAACATCTCCTGTGTCTCCGTCTCTCTTTATAGCCAGCAATCAACATCTCTGTCTCTCTTTATAGCCAGCAATCAACATCTCCTCCGTCTCTCTCTCTTTTACAGTATCGAAGAAAACATCAATTTGAGGAGAGATAGAATTGATTTATTAAATCGAGGCTTAAAAGGCCAATTTCGTAGAAACCACGGAGGGAGTATTAGCCTAATACTATTAGGCATTTTGGTTGGTCTAAAACAGTTGTGTGCGCGTGGCTAATGATTTTCGATAACATAAACTAATGCAAAGTCACATCTTTCTCACATTGCAGGTAATTTGAAAGCTAAATTATATTACTATTATATATAAATTATAGGGTTTGACACACTCCAAGTTCGAAACAATATCATAGAACTAGTTTGATAGACTTATATGTTATATCATGGAAATGTAATATACCTCACTAGAATTTGAGGACAGTAGATATAAATCTAAAAGTTTTAACCACTAAGAAAACGTGATCATCAGGATCTAGAAGAACATAAACATTAACTAGAGAGCATGTAAATATGGGATGATTGATTCTTTTTTTACCCAATTTGCCCACTTTCACTATCAACAATAGTGACCAAATGAGACTACTCGACAGCGACACTGAAATCCCTATACACTTCTTTGATTAGCCTCTTTTTAAGTCTTGATTTATGTCCATGGCCTTTGACATCAATAAATTAATTTTCAATGTTGAATAATGTCTAACGAGCCTGACGAGTCCCTGTTCTGTTTTAAATATATTTGGTAGGTGAGATTTCCGATGGTAGCAGTACTATCTAAGGTGTGGATTTACGTTCTGTCGGTTTTGGTACTGCTAGTGCTTTGATTTCTTCTTCTATATTCTATTTGTCTTGCTGCTGATAATGCTTTGATTTTCTGGGTTTATTTCTAAAGGTTCTTTGATTGAAATAGGGTAATCGACAATTGGATAGAGCCGGCAGGTTGAAACTTGAAATAGTAGGTTGGATGATTCATAAACAAACCATGTCCTCTATTAGAGTTTGCAATCATAACGGCATTAAAATCTTTGCAGCTGAAATAAGCCTTAATTTTTTGTCGTACTACTAAACAAATGTAAATATAAAGAGTTCGTTTGATTCATTATTCTTATACTTTTTAAAATAATATTTTGAAAAAAATTAAATTAGACAGGTATTACGAGGTAGGATTTAAAAATTAACAAAAATACTAATATTTTTGTTTATTTACTAAACACTCCTATAATAAAATATTAAAAGTTAACAAAAACACCCTCAACCAACCCATTAAATACAGACAGCCGGCCACCACTGTTGGAGGGTGGTCGGAGTAGCCGTATCGACGCATGACCGATGAATATTGTTTGTCGTGCGTTGATATGACATTTTCCGACCAGATCTGGCCAAATAATGACGACCAAAGATACAATCGTCGTTGACGGCCAAAGATCTGACCGAAAAAGTATAGATTGGCGCACTACCGACCAGATTCACCGTGGATCTGATCGAAAAATGCTATATCAGTGCACTACCAGCCAGATTCAGCCGGTGTGCGCCATTATACCAGATTCCAGCAATGGTGGCTGGAATCTAGTAAATGTGGGTTGCTGGCGTGTTTTTACAATTTCTAAAAAAAATATTTGGGGGTATTTAGTTAAATTAAAAAATTTGGGAGGGTTTAAAAGAAATTGAATAATATAGAATAATATTGTAAGAATATTGCAATTTTACTGTTTAACTTTATTGGAAATACTAATAATAATATTCCCAAGAGTGTAACAAACGGACCCAAAGTTCTTGATTAGAACGTGCAAAACCTTATTCTCATTATTACTCTTTATGACTCAAAATCCAATCCAACAACCAAAAGGTTATGCTTAAGATTTTAAAACCCGATCCAAAGAGTGATCCAGTCAGGTCACCAGATTAGTCGATCGAACCGATTTAACCGTCCGATCGAATTGTAATGTCATCATGCTGATATCCACATGACATATAAAAAGAACTAGGACAACTTACCATTTACGGCAATCTTTTTCCCAACTTTATATACTACATGTTAATTATATAAGAACTCGTAAAGCATCAAGGTATCTTTATTGTTGTTGAATAAATTAACATATCATGATAACAAAATAAAGTACCTATTAAATAAGGGAATCTATAGGATGCATTAGAATTGTGGTATCTGAGGATGACCACTAGGCACTAGCCAAAAGATTGTCCTTACTTTTATGCCGACACGTATTTTAGGGGGTGTTTGTCTAAGTTTATAAGCTGGTCAAACTAGTTTATAAGCTCTAAAATTAAACTGATTTGTTTGTTTATAATTTTTTTGAGCTTATAANAAGACTCATGCCACTTGCGTCATTATGCGACGTGACCGCATTTGAACAGTAGTAGAACCTTCTCAAATTTTAGCCATCCTATACTGACAAGACTCCGTATCAGCCTCACTTTTTAAGACATAACAATATTCAATAGCTAAGATAGAAAACCGAAGAAAGAATTATATATATTTTTTTGTTTGTCGCTTTCATTGATTTCAGAGAAATTTCTCCTTTATTTATTGATGCACGCAAAAGCAAAGAATCCGGATCTTCCAAGGCCCTTCAAAAGCAGATAACTGGGTCAAAAATTGGCTTAATTAATGCTATTGTTGCAAAACTTTCAACCGTATGAACTCAGCGTGAGCCATACTGTGCACAAAGCATCCAAGCTTTGATGAAAAACAGCAAAATAGAATACTCTGCTACTTGAAGTTTCGAAGAAAATTTCCAAACCTCAGGATCATGTACACAAAAACTGTCATAAGCAAATCAGAATGAGAATAGAGTGATGCTCTAAGATGAAACAATCTTTAATACTCCCTCTGTTTTTATATAAAAGTCATTTTAAGGGTGTAGTATTTTTTCAAATTAAAAGTCACTGCTTTCTTGTCTTGTTGCCCTTCTCACTTTTCGTCATGATGCAGAGGTCAATAATTATCAGAAGAAATGGAACAGAGTAAAAGAAAAGAAAGAGACGAAGGAACATAATAAAAGAAATGGAATAAGATAAATGTAAATTATTTAAATATGCAGCGGGAAAGTTTCCCACCTGCAAAATCAGGAAAAAAAGTTGGGTAAGAGAGATAAAAATTTTTTTATTAAAAATCGTGTATACCCTTAAAACGATTTTTATATAAAAACGGAGAGAGTATAAGATTTTATAATAATAATATATAAAACTGAAGATCCATTTTTTTTGTGTATAACCAACAATAACATAATCAACAAAAGAAAAGTGAATGTCCATGACAATGCCAACAATTTTAGTTAAACAACTTTATACTATAAATATTTCTAGGAATATACNAAGTATATTACCATATTATCCTTGTTTAATTTTAAAATTCTATAGCATACTCTTATTTAATATAGTATCTTTTTTAGTCATTTTATAATAAAATATACTTATAAGTCACATTTTACCAAACACGTCAACTATTTATCAGTCTCTTATAAGTACTTTAACCAAACACGTAATTGCTTAAAATTTCAAATACTTATAAGCTAATTACTTGTTACTTATAAGCTAATTTTCATAAGATCAGATAAACACCCCTTAATCTAATATTAATTTTAACAAAAACAAAAAAAGAAGTTGGAAAGATTTTACTTGCTTCACTCAATGAAGTCCACTCAGAAGTCACTCAGTTTTGCCTATTGTCACCAGCCGCTTGTCCCAAAAAGCCCAACATTTCTTCTAGATTTATAAGTTGCATGGAAGCTTCATGGCAACTTACTTAGGTTTATTGAAGGGCCAGGCCCGATTGTCCTGAAAAGCCCAACAGGCCCAACATTTCTTATAGATATACAAGTTGCATGGAAGCCCAAAATTTATTTTATACCATTGACTAAAAATATTTTATTGAAAAAAATTACTTCAATAAAATGAAAATTATGGTTTTAAACTTTTGTGATCCTGCAATTCTTCAAACACCAGAACAGGCCATTTTGTGTCATAATTCTTAGTGATTTATTAGGCATTTTGGTTGGTCTAAAAAAGTATTGATAGCCCATATTTATCGAATAATCATGGACTTCTTTGATTTATAGATTCTCCGTGTGGAGAAGAAAAAAGATATTGCCAAAGACAAGATTCTTTGCGTAGAGAAGAAAAAAGAAATTGAAAAATGAGTCATGCACTTTAGTTTCATAATCATTAAAAAGTAAACCAATCTTGTCCACTAATATTATTTACTTATTAATATAATGTTTATAAGATTTGTTTACTTTTTAATGATTATGAACTAAAGTTATAACTTATAAGTAAATAATATTAATATTAATAATTTATTTACTTATATTAATTTTAAGAAAAACCAAAAAGAAGTTGGAATGACTTCACTTAATGAAATCCATTCAAAAGTCACTCAGTTTTGAGTGCTAAACAGTAAATCCAAACTTTCAAAGTCACTTTAGACTAAGTTGTGTGGAATATCTCCTAGATGCACCTATTCAGTTTTTTAAATGTAACAAGCAAGGTAAATTATTCGACACATGACTTTTTGAGTAATACATCTAAGAGTTCTTATCAAATCATTCAATCATTCACAAATAATTTTTAACAAAAACAAAAAGGAAGTTAGAATGATTTTATATACATACAAAAATTCTTTAGTCAGGACCGTCTTGATATTATATGTATGTTAAATTACAAAAGCCTTAAAATAAAAAATTGTTCTAGATTTTAGTTAACAAGATTTCATATTTTCAGTGCCTACTGTTTCACAAAACACATTTCAATGAAATGTTTCCAAAAACAAATTTAATACAAAATCCATACATTAATATAAAATCTGAAAATGGAAAAAAGTCTTTTTCCATCATTTTCCCGGTTTTTTAACTTCAATTTTGAATATTATATATTACAAAATATTACTATATAACTTAACATTTTGAAAATTATTTCCCAATAATTTTGTTTTGTTACAAATTAGTTATTCCTCCCTCCATTATAAACAAAGGGATATCTGCAAAACCATATGTTCGCCCTTTTTAGATAGCATAGAAAAAAATGAATAATACTATATTTATAAAAACTCTATACAAAGTCATCTATACAAAATAACGTGTCAAATTATAATTGGATAAGTTAATATAAAAATCAATTTAATAAATTCACATTAAATGATAACGAATGATATGACAATGCAAGAATAGTGTCATGTTGCTCTGTATGAATGACTTTGTATAAAAAATTTTTAAGTGTAGTATTATTAATTACACATAGAAAAAGAGTCTTTATACAAAATGATGTGATAATTGCCATACCACTAATTTCAATATATATATATATATTTTACAAATTAGTGGTGTGGCAACTGCCACATCACTTTACATAAAGATTCTTTGTACATGTAGCATTTCTCTTATACATAACCTCTATTATGTTAGTTTTGGCCCTTAAACCACTCATAAAGTATTTTTGATAGCTAAACAAGAAACCTAAACTTTCAAAGTCACTTTTAGTCTAAGTTGTGTGGAATATCTACTAGAAGCACTAGTTCAGTTTTTAAAATATAACAAAGAAAGTAAATTATTTAGTATAAGATCTCTTGAGTAATATATTTAAGAGTCTTTATCAAATCATTCGATCATACAGAGATAATTTTTATAGGCAATCTTTTAGCTGACTGGGTTATGAATAAAAGTAATATTTAAAAGAAAATTATTATAGTAAAAAAAAATAAGATTCCTTATAAGCAAATGAGAGAAACTGACAAGAGACTTGGAATGATTTTTTAATATTATTATTTATCTTTTTTATTAAATTAATGGCTTGTGAAAGGTTTTACTGTTACCTAAACCTCTTATCCAAACAACTCTTTTGCACTAATTACTTTATGTATTCCCTTATTTTCAGCTAGAGTTATAAGTTGCATGGAAGCTTCATGGCAACTTACTTAGGTTTATTAAAGGGCATGGCCCGATTGTCCTAAAAAGCCCAAAAAGCCCAACATTGCTTATAGATATACAAGTTGCATGGAAGCCCAAAATTTATTTTATACCATTGACTAAAAATATTTTGTTGAAAAAACTTACTTCAATAAAAAGAAAATTATGGGCTTCGTTTATTTCAGTTTTAAGAATACTATTTTTTAGTATTTCTAAAAAAGTTAAATAGTAAAATACCCAAAAATTTTGATTTTTGGGAATACTACTTTCAATATTATTCAACTTTTTTAAACCCTCTAAATTTGTTAATTTAATTAAATACCCCTAAATATATTTTTTTTAAATTAAAAAAACACCCCAACAATCCACATTTACCAGATTCCGGCCACCACCGTCGAAAAATGGCTGGAATCTGGTAGGATGGCGCACTACCGGCTGAATCTGGACGGTAGTGCGTTGATCTAGCCTTTTCCGGCCAGATCCACCATGGATCTGGTCAAAAAAGGCCATATCGGCGCACGACCGTCAAAATCCAGCTGGTTATGCGTTAATACGGCGACTCCGGCCACCCTTCGACGGTGGTGGCCGGCTGTCTGTATTTGAGGATGGGTTAGGGGTGTTTTTGTTAACTTTTAATATTTTATTATAGAGGTGTTTTTGTAAATAAATAAATATAGGTGGTATTTTATTAATTTGTAAATCCTACATCGTAATACCCGTCCAATTCAACATTTTTTTTACCTTTTTTCAAAAAAAATTTCCCAAAAACCCAAAATTTTGAATCAAACGGAGGTTTTGCCCCAAAAATTATATTTAAGCGTATCTTCTGAGGTTTGTGTGCAATTCAATCCACATATCTTTCCGTTTATATTATTTGGTTTATATCATAATCCAAGATTCTGTATCTAAAATCTAAACCAAGTAAGAAATTTAATATTAATATAAAATACATTTGCATTCCTTATTTTGGCTTCTTTGGTGTTGCTGCAGCTCTTGAAAAAACTGACATTCTCTTCGTGTTATTATTTGTCCCAGGAGGAGTCAGCTGGTTTGGTGTTGAAGCAATAAAAAATGATACTTGGATGTATCTAGAAGAAGAGATAAGAGAAGAAGAGGTAAGAAAGAACTGGGAATTCCAAACACACCGCAAACTTCAAAGAAAACTATCTCTGACTCTGATGGAAGGTCGTCTGCTACTCGTGAAGTGGGCAGGAAGTCTAAACGTGAAGATGATACTGAAGTTTCATAACCTTAACTGTTTAATGCAAATTTAGGCCATTATGACAAAAATGGTAGTATCATAAGTGTTGGAGTTGTCGACTACTTCAGCATTAATGGATAACGGAGACGCACTCGGGCGGGTGTCTCGCTCCCCGATGAGCGGGTGGGGGTATCGGGGGCAGCGCCCTAGAGCCCGTAAGCGGTTTTGGGCTTTTTTATGTATAACCGCTGTAGAATTTCTTTTAAATTACTAATTCCTTATTGGGTTGGGCTTAGGAATATGAATCCTTATAAAACTAGGTTTAATCTATTAAACCTAATATATAATCATATTTTTCTCTTGTTATGAGCGTGAGAGCAATTCATTCATTGTAAACGAGAGAGGTGAGGCATATTGCAATAATATTGACTCAGCTGGACGTAGTCCACATTGAATGAACCAGGGTAAATTGATCGTATTATTTTTTTTTGTTTACTGTTTGATTTGTTTTACTATTATATTTTGTTTCTGTTGTTGTCTCTGTTTCGTTCAATAAGTACAATATCTTTGAAGAAAGACGTCTTCAGTACATATAAAAATTAAAAAAAAAAATTTAAATGACTATATTTTATGGGACATCTTCCCATGAAACATTACTCATCCCACTTCGAATTAGAAGTGTTCTCAACTGCTGCCCATCGGCAAACCAGTGTGGAGATTAATGTGAGAGTTTGTTGGGGACATTTAATCTCTCGGCAGCTTCAGTCTAGATGGTTTCTCAAATTGAAGTCAAATTTGACATTGATGCCAATGGTATTCTCTCTGTCACCGCTGTTGACAGCGGTACAGGGAAGAAGCAAGACATCATGATTACTGGCGCTAGCATCTTTCCCAGTGATGAGGTGAGTTTGATTCTAACGAGCTAATTGAATTCCAAAATTGCCTCAAGTTATGACCATAGGCTGCTTCAGACTATTGTTCGGAAGTACTGCAGGATTTAGGTTTATAATAATTCAGTTAAGAACCTTTATGATAAATGGTATTACTGTTAATGTGGATTCATGTCTTTTTTTTTTTTTTTTAAAATATTTGTCGTGTTTGTTACCAGATTTAGGTTGCATATAGAACTGAGAGCTAGCTATACTTCAAGCACTTTTAAGGTTAGATCAAAAGAGCTTTTGAATGCAATCAACTTTTGACCTATTTGATGATTTTTTATCCAGTTTTATAGAAATGAAATTTCAAAAAGGTGGAATTATCAGGCAGATTCGGTTGTCTACCAGACAGAGAAGCAACTAAAGAGCTTGGAGCCCTGTCAAAGAGAAAGTTGAGGCAAATTATTAGGGCTAAAGGATCAATTTCAGGAGGCTCTACCGAGGGAATGAAAGATTTCTTGCCTGCACTTAATCAAGAAGTCATGCATCTTGGCCAGTCCCTTCAAGACCAGCCGGTGCTGGACCTGCACCCTGTACCTGGGGCTGGGTGGGGCTGGGGCTGAAGCTGCCCTCAGATTTATCGGCATAGAGACCGGACAGTGATGTCATTGACGCTGTTTTACAGACAGAAAGTGAGAAGAGCCAAGTTTTTTGACCACTCAAATTGATTGGAATCTGTATAAGAAAATGATTTTGTAGGGATGGAAGATGGTTTGGGTTGTCTTTTTTGTTGCATGGAGAACGGATTTGAAATGTGTATAAGATAGATAATTCTATCTCTTCATTCCAGACCATAATCTTGAATAATTTTTTCTTATAATAATTTATGATATTTCCGAAACTTCATCAAAAGTTTTACATCATCCTTAATTGCTTATTTCTAGAATTGAGCAATGCCATAATCAATGTAATTATTTATTTTTTCTAATTTTCTATGTTTTCTTCTCCATTTCTATTTACTTTATTATTTCAGATTTCAAATTCTCTGGTTCTTCTTCTCCATGCTCTCTTCTCCATCGTCGACAAACCAAACTCTAATCCAAATCACCGAAACCAGGTGTCCGGCCTATCATTTCAAAGCTTCTAAAATCTAACGGGGAACCAAAAGGAGAAGTGAACCGAGTGACCACCGTGGGTTCTCCGAATTCTGCCATACTCTATCGCGGCTCTTCTCTAGGAAAGGGTGAGTCTCTCAATACGATCCAATGTCCTCTTTCAATTGAATTTATGTTGACTTTTATCTAATTATTCATGGTTCAGGATTGTGAATGTGTTGCTTGTATCACTTTGTGGTTTCTCAATTTGAGTATGTTTTCCCTTTTTCTTGGTTTAGCTTAACTTTATATGCTTTTATGCACTATATTTTATGTTATTCAGCAACTGTTACTCGTTGGAAACGTTGAAGCTTTCTTGTCCAAATTAACAGTCGTTTTCTTCAGGTATGCAAATTTGCCTTCTTTAGTCGCAATCATTTATTATTTGGCCCTGTCTTGCAATAGACTACTTTGTGGCTTTTGTTTTGTGGCTTTTGTTGAAGGTGCTTGATTTTTTTTACTCGTTTACCGTCATTACTTTGCCATAAAGTCATTGATAGGGATAATTGTGGATCCACTTTCTGATGGATTTGTGTTCTATCTTGCTGGAATTAGAGAATCTAGACTAGTTTCTTTCTGGGGCGCTCTCTTTAATCCTTTATTCTCTGGAAAAGCGTGACCTGATTTGTTCTCAATTATCTTACTATCGGTGTCATATTTTTTACTTAGTGCATTATTTACTTCAGCTTTATTTCAGTCATTATTAAGATTCATTCATTGTGTTCATTATTCTTAATCGGTGCTCTTAATTTTGTTTTTTTTCATTGCATCTAATGAATTGCATGATATGTTACCATTTGACATTGTTCTTATCTTGTGTGCATGGGGGTCTCATTAGTCTTGTCACATCAAAGAAGCGGTCGAGATTGCTATATCGCAATGTAGCATGTTTGTGGTATGTGAATGAATTAGTTCTTCATGCAACAGAAGTTTCGTTTTTATTGATGAGCAAGAGCGTTATTAAACTTTTTGGAGGTGGTGTGTGGAAGTAAAGAAGTGATATTATTTATTTATCTTTTTTATGTAGGAATGTTCAATGAGTATGGGGAGGTTACGTGCAGCTAGCATACCAGTTTGAACCGCAATCTCACCAGCTAAAGAGATAAAATGATGGAAATTTTTTGTTTGCTTAGCATTTTCCACTCAGGGGGGGTTTATTTCAGCAATGGTTTATAAAGAGACAATGTTAGCCTATTAAATTTAGTTGATGGTCAAAGTTTTTCCAGTTGAGTTTCAGATTCTACCATATGAATATAATGCAAAACTTAACCCTTCCACTATCAATCCCTCACAAAAATTATAAGAGACTCAAATTGTCACCAAAATATGAACTTAAATTTACAGTATTTACCAACTCTTTAATTTCTAGGTCCAAAAATTCCGCTTCTTCTCTCTTCATTTGCACACTATAAGCATCAGCCATAGCTTTTCCTTTATTTAACACTTCGGAAGGACGTTTGGAAGGCAATAAAGAGAGAGAACATCAAGAAACTGAAGTTTATTTAGACAGTATAGGTATTCAATAGCTAAGATAGAAAACTTATAATATATTTTTTGTTGTTTTTGAGAGAAGTTCCAATCGCTTTCATTGATTCAGAGAAATTTCTCCTTCATTGATTGATGCACGGAAAAGCAAGAATCCAGATCTTCCAAGGGCCCTTCAAAGTAGATAATGGGTTTAAAAATTGGTTTAATTAATGCTATGCTGCAAAACTTTAACAGTATGAACTCAGTGTGAGCCATACTGTCACAAAGCATCCAAGCTTTATGAAAACAGCAAAATTTAGATACTCTTGCTACTTAAGTTTCGAAGAAAATTTCCAACTCAGGATCATGTACACAAAAAGGGTCATAAGCAACATCAGAAGGAGAATGTAGAGTGGTGCTCTAAGATGAAACAATCTTTAATATAAGATTTATACTAATAATATATAAAACTGAATATCCATTTTTTATGTGTGTTATGTCTAAAAAGTCATGATTATGTCAGCTTAATAAATATCTTTTCGTACTAGTTACCAAGCTCATACCTCCTCAAGATTTCATACCAACCCTATCTCCTTTCAAGAGATGAACGAATGAGTGTCTTCCATGGGTTAAGGAAACTTGCAAAACATTCATTACATTGACCTTAAGATGTATAAATTGGTACTTCTCTCACAAAAAATGGGAGATGGACAGATGAGTGTTAGGCATAGATTGAGCTTCATTTCATTTTTCTCTCTTAATCAAAGCTTTTCTCCATCTTTGGATGCCTTATGGGCAATACATAGAATAGCTAGAGAATAATATAATAACATGGACGTAAAATTCACTTTAAAAATCTGACCACTATAAAAACCCCACTTGCCAATCTTTTATTATGTTTCTGCAACGTATATAACTTTAGCACCATATTCAAATTTCATAGATCCATCACGTGTAATTTCTAAGGCTCTCTTAGCACTTTACACTGCGAGTTATTGGCGTCCAAAATCAAGCGTCAACAATGTGATAACAAACAATAAATATCAACAAAAGAAAAGTGAATAAAAGTAATATTTTTATAAAAAAATATATAGTAAAAAAAAATAGATTCCTTAAAAGCAAATGAGAGAAACTATCACAAGAGACTTCGACTGATTCTTTATATTTTTTTTCTTTTTTATTAAATTAATAGGATCTCACACAACCAAGTTAAGACCCATTTGGGATTTGTTAAAGCTTTGAATTAATAATATAGCCTTCCGTTTGAATTGTTTGATTTTGTATCAATTTAAAGAAAAAAAAAAAAAAAAAAAATGAAAACTACCCACTTGATTTTCTGCGTTGATAGTGAAGCGAAACCAGCATAATAATATATTAATATTATCACAAACATAGTCAATTTCAGTCACTTATTTTTGTCTTTATAAAACAATCATGATGCTGACACTTCAAAATCAAACACAGCCAATATCGACCCTTCAGTGTTGAGGTAAGTCGGTAACTGATTTCTTGTCTCTTACTGAGATAAAGTATAAACAATATTTTTTATAAACATTATTGAGTAAACCGTAGATTCTTGGTTTTGGGGATGAAAGTAATTAGAATAGTAATGGTGTTACGTTGAATATGAGTTGTATAAGGCTTAAGAGTTAAGAAATAAAGGGTATTATACGCCTAAAGCTGGTGGTGTAATAATCATATTCTATTTCATTTAAGTTACATCTACTAGGGTATTTCTAATATCTCAAACAGTGGCAATGTGTGACAAAATTTTTTTTTTTTTTTGGTAATTAGGGTGTTCGGCTAGCTTATGCGTCATCACACTAATCCTCAAAGTTTATTGAATATCCTATAAACCCAAAGATCAGGTAAGCCCAATTTTATTGTGGTAGATGATCCCAAAGTTTGAACCTAAACGCTTTAACTAATTTCTGAGGTTCATTAAACATTCTACAAACCCAAAGGAATAGGTAAGCCGCAACATTATTGTGATAAATGACTCAGATTTGAACTCAGATCTCAAGAAAATGAGCAAATCTCCTTGACATCCGACCAACACTTTGAGGTTTATGTATGACATTTGAAACCTGGGAAACAGTAGCTTTGAAGCATTAATGTTACATACTGTCAATGTATTAATTTGGAGCAATTTTTAATTAGCATTATCAATCATTGAAATAATCTATCCAAATAGGATCCATCCCAATATTAATACCCAAGTAGAAGTAACTTTAAATGAATAAAGTCAACATTTCTTTTGTTGGACTAACATTCTGTGAAATTTCCAAATTGTCTGGTCCTTGACACTAAATGAGGAAAATCTCAAATTGGAAATTGTCTGTAGCTTCCGTTTTCCTTTTTGGGTAAAAGACGAAATTCTTTTTGGTCAAATTTTAAATAAAGCCGTCCTTTTCATGCCTTTTCTTATGTGTACTGAGTGGACCTAAAAGGAACAAGGTGGTGATGGTAGACAGCGTAGATAAGATACGAGTTTGATGATTATCGATGACATGTATAAACATTAAAAATAAAAATAAAAAAAAAAAGAGAAAGAGAACTTCAAACTGTCTTCACACAAACAACACTTATTGATTGTCAGTCAAATAACTTTGAAGGACAGAGAACAAACATTATTCTTATATCCCTTTTTTTTTTGGTGACCGGTCACCAAAAGTGTTGACAAAATATATTCCTTACAAACATATGTAGCTGAATGGGTCAAAACAGGTTCTCTTGTAGTATACCCAACAATTAGAATCAAAGTTAACATAAATTCAATTGCAAGAAGACTTGAGATCTGTATTGAGAGATTCACACTTTTCTGGTGAAGAGACACGGCGGAGGTAATGGCGGAATTTCAGAGAATCTACGGTGGTCACTTTGTTCACTTCTCTCCTTTGGTTTCTCTATAGATTTTAGAAACTTTGATACGATAGGACCGGGCTCTCTACGGTTTTGGTGGTTAGAGTTGGGGTTTGGCGGGGAGAAGAGAGGTGAAGAAGAAGAAATAAAGAAATTGAAATCTGAAATAATAAAATAATAAAATAAATAAAGAAATGGAGGAGAAGAAATAGAAAATTATAATTAAAAAATTAATTATTTACTTTATTTATGTTTGTAAGACTAACATTACTAAATAATAATAATAATAAAAAAAAAAAAAGACTCAATTCATAGAAATGGCGACATTCATCTGAAAAAATACACTATTTATATTTCCTTAATGTAAAGCCTATGAAATTCTATAATTTACCTTAAACGCTTTATACAACATATACAAATCATCCATCTCTTGGAAGCCCTGGCTCGTTTTTGCTCCATAAGCTGCTTAACTTTTCAGAGATCTTAAAGTTCTTCATCTTTACTCCAAGCATTTCGTAAGCTTCATTAAACATGTTTTTTATCTTTTGTCCAAGCATTTCGTACGTTTCCTTCTTGTTTAATGGGACATGTTGATGTACTTCCAAAGTGGACAGCAAAACCCATAAAATAAGAAATATAAACTCCGTCAAACGCGAGACAAGATTACATACCAATAAGGTTGAAGCAAGAGATCCCGATATGAAAGCAATTAGGCCAAAGGGTTGAGAGTTTGTTGGGTGAGAAATATTAAGCTTGGTGTAAGCAGTAAAAGAGAGAGAGTAAATGAGTGTGGCCACTATAAAAGAATACAAATTTGCAGGATGGATTTCCGATTGAGGAGGGGGATTCAATTGTAAAAAAGCCACAAGCACTGGAATGTAGAATCTAAAAGCCTCATTGAATTGCGCCAAGGAAATGAAGTTTTCCCTCCTGCAAATGAAAAATCATGCAAATTCTCACAATATATATATGAATTTAAAAATGAATATCAATCTAATGAAAAAGAAAAGTCAAAAGAGAGAGACTAAAACCTTTGGATGGAAGCTGGGTTTTGAGTTTCAACAAGACCATGGAGGATTAAGTGGGAGTCTGGCATCTTCTGTAGTTTCTTTTTACAAACCTTAATGTGATTTCTATATAATCAGCCGACTCAACACAATATTTATAGAATTAAGTCGCAGTTACCTGGTTTCCCAGTCTACCAAGACCAAATGTGATTTTCCAAGTAAGCATGCAGTAGGGCCGAGATGGATGGAAAGAGCAAAGAAAAGAGCAAAGAGAGATGGATGGCCAGGAATAAGTTACAGGAGAGTAGACTCGTCAACCACTTTACTCTTCTCTGGACAAACATTTGATCAAACACTTGGTGGCCATTTCAAGCTAGAAAGGATTTAACACACTCCACACAATTCTAAATTTGATGTTGTAAAGTGATGCCCCATGGTAATATAATAAATAAATTTATAAAGAAAAAGGCACGTAAATAGTTCCACAAAAGTGTCAACGTTTCATACTTAAACCCCAAGTTCAGCTTATCCTATGAATCATTAACGCCCTTTATCACTGGCAGTGATCAAACTTAGATGGCCAATAACACGAGTTAGAAACATTTTATCCAAGAGAATCAGCTTTACAACTTTTCTACTTTCTGTTTTTGCCAGCTTTACAAGTTGGATTCCATTGATTCTTGGTAGCCTGGTAGGGCGCTTCCCAAGAAATACAATATCAATGGGCTGCCAGATAGAAGTAGATGGGCCAATGCTATGATCCATGTTCATACATATAGGTTTTGTCGTTCTGATTTAATTTACCCAATTGAATGCATTGATCCATAACAGAAATGTCTTGGCTGGGAATCGCAAGCGGCAAGACTTGAAAAGTTCTCTTTTGAACGGGGTGGGAAAGATAAGTTCCGAACTAGCCGGATTAGCAGGAGGAAGGGCGACCTCAGCGTGAAACTGAAACAAAGGTGTGTATGTACATAAACAAAGAAAAGAGGCTGGTCACAGTCCTTACTTGATAGGGCTCCTTCCTATCCATCTTGACCGGGAAAGGGGGAGGCCCTTTAAGAAGCCCTGCCCGTCCTTCTCTATTTTGTTTTGGGGATATACAGTAAAACCTCCTTATAATCATAATGGTGGGACTAACTAATTTTATTACTATAAGAATGTTATAATTTAATAAAGGTGTAGTTACAAAAATTATAGTTTTAGTTTCTTATTTTATATTTCATGTTTTAATAGTATAGTATTAGGATTTCAATTCATATTTTAGTAATATTAGGATTTCAATTCAGCGCTTCAATTGTCTACTTTTGAAACGAATAAAAGATCATTTTTTAGAACTAACAAAAATAAGTGTCATTGATAGAACTGTAAATGCAGTTAATGCATGGTCAATTGATGTGAAGCCACAGACAATTGTCAATGGTTTTTAAGTGCTGTAAAATTAGGACCACTAATGTCAATGAATTGTAGGTTACAAATGAAGTGGATGAGGAGAATAAAAGAGTTACTATAGAATTAAGTGATTAGATTCAACAACTTCACTACATTAATCGAATGAATATTAATGTCTTCTTCGATTATACAAATAAGCAACAAATCGTGTATGCTTTAACCAAAGGAGAAATCATTGTTGCAATTAGACAAGAAGAGAAAGAAAATAATTCTAAGGATATTAGTACGGAAATATAAAAAGTCTTGTGTCGTGAAGCTGTAAACATGCTTGAGAAACTAAAAATATTTTGGCTTCAATAAGAAGGTATTCATGCTAACGAGTTATTATGTACTCATAAGGTAAAAGATGTGATAATAACTCTAAAACATAAATCATTATCCCAAACAATTTTAAATAAATATTTTATTTCATTTCAAACCTTTAATTTTACATAACATATATTTTTTTGTAACATACAGATAATTATTACTATGTAGAGACAACTTTTCTTAAGGCGGGAATTAGAAAAATTATAACTTATTACAATATAGAATTTATTCCTATATAAAATATCACTATAGAGAGGTTTTATTTTATTTATGTCTACTGATGTCCCGCATAAAAAAGGATATGCTTTCATGTGGCCGAAATTAATTAATTTAACATTATTCAATCGAATTTAAGTTGTGGATTCAATTTTCTGTCAGAACTAATTGTGTTTTTCAAGCTTCTGTTTAAGTTGGTTTTCTTCTCATTTAATTGTAATGAACACTATAACTGAGAATTTAATTAATAATTTCTCTTATTATTCTCACTGCATATTTCTCTATTCTCTCGTATTTTCTATTACCATTGTGTTCAAATGTGGAAATCCACAACCCCAACTTATTTTGACAATTTATTTAGACACACACATATTTATTTCAAGTGTTCACGAAGGACTTCTTTATTGAAAAAATAATATTAAATAAATATGATTTAACTAAGAAAAGATGATGATTAGATGTATTAATGGTGTTTTAAATTATGAATTTTTTGTTAATACAAGTTTAGAGTGACATAGAATTAAGGCCTCAAATCTTAAAGATGGATTCTCAATGGAGAGAGATTATAGAATTAGAAACTTAAATAAACATTATTTGACCAATCAAGAGCTTTTCATGTAACCCATTATATGCTGTCGAGATAAAACAGCTCATACATCCTCTAATTATTAACACGTGTCCCGAAGAGATATTTGTTGGGACACATGTTGAAATTATAGTGTGAGGTTACTTTTGACATGTTTATCATCCTCTAATTATTCAACGTTTCTAACTTAATCACCAAGTTCAAGTTATCCTATGAATCATTAACGCCCTTTTTCACTGGCATTGATCAAACTTAGATGGCTATTGGCTAATAACACAAGTTGGAAACATTTAATAGATATGGAAAATATTCTGATTCACAAGTGGGAAACACTCCTCTCTCTCTCTCTCTCTCTCTTTATATATATATATATATATATATATATATACGCTAAATTTTGACACCAACGACTTTACACATGCAATGTGTTAAGAAAGTTTTATAAATTACATATGAATGATTATAAGAGTTGAATGGAGTACTATTCTCACAGTAGCATGTAAAGACTTAAAAGTAAATGAGACAGCACAAGTTTTTATAGTGGTTTGGATGTTTAAAGCGAATCCTATATCCATCGTTTTCTTTTATATTAGTGTGTTTCTGATTACTAACCAAGATTACAAGAGGTCGCGAACAACGACCTGGGTTATAGGTACTTGGTGTTGTAAGTGTTCTTAGAGAATATCAAGCTAGTCGCTTTCCCGCAATATGTCTTTGTTATTTTCTTTGTTGAATTCAAAGGGTCTGATCTGGATTTTGTGAGAGGAAGCTGCCTATTTATACTCGCTGAGCTCAAGGTAATGATTATATTTTTGCAAGTGGGTTGGTGCTGTGCAAATCTCTCCTATCTTCTCATTGGTTGAGAACTTAAGAAATATCTTTAAATAAAATGGGGCTTGGACAGGTGTGCGAATCAGTTTCAGACAAAACTTGAGTTGGCTGGCTTGTTGACAACTATATTCTTTTTGTCTTGGGTGACGTGAGAAACTCTGGACAATGCAAAGCCTCCTTAAATTCTGATTGGTGTTCGTTAACATCAGCCTATGTTAGCCTTGGTTTTTAGGCATATATATGTGTGTGTGTGTGTGTGTGTGTGTGGATTCTGTAAGTTATATTGTCAACTTATGAACCTATAGTGGTAACTCTCAATCATGGCATGATCACCTTACCTTTGCCTTAGCACAATCATTTTTTATTTAAACTTCTAGTATGACCACCTCGTGTTTAAGGTGACCACCTTCTCCTATGTTGGTTATCTGCAGTATTAGGTGAGCACCTATGAATCAGAGTAATCACCTTGTATCTGGCAGTTTTATTTGAGTTATACATACTATGCGCTTCTCGAATGCATGAGCTGTAATATTCTTTTTTGAGATATTTGTATGGTCCATAACACCTGTCAAAATTATATTCAATGTGCTGAAAGGTTGTTATTCTCTTTGATAGGTGGCATCTTGATATTGGATTTAACTTTTATAAAGGTAAATTCAATAAAGGGATGTTTGCCATCTATCCATGCATTGGCCGACTGTTTTCATATATAAACTCCTCTCCATTGCATTTTCTCTTAAGCCTGATATCTCTTTGAAAAATATACTGAATATTCTTTGATTATATACTTTGTTTTTGTCAGGTTTTTATGCTTAGTTAAAGCTTTAAAATACCTCCTTCAAAGTACCCAAAACACGTCCCTGCTTACCTCGAAATGTTGAAACATGTTAAGCTTCTTCCACTAAAGTGCATCTTCATTTCTGATCCTTGAGAGTAGCTCAAGGCTAACTGTGTTGGCTGTGTGTTCTTGTAAGCTCACTATAGTTGTACGTTGTTTAACCAAAGGGTAGAGATTGAAGCATTGCAAAACAGGGGTGTTTTGGCAACTGAGGCTTAATCTCTGACTTTGTAATTGGACTGTAAAGTAAACCTAGTGGATTGGGTTCATTCTGGACATGGTCCCATGGATGTAGGCATTTTGCCGAACTATGTGAAACTCTTATGTGTTTTACTTTGGTTTATGTTTTTTGCTTTATGGTTATGTTTAATGGACTCTTAAAATCAACAAGGCAACCATTTCCGTTTAAGTTTTAAATCACTTGGTAAATTTAAAACTTTCAGATTTAATTTTCTGTTAGAACTAATTTACGTTTTTAGGCTTCTATTTAAGTTGGTTTTCTTCATTCAATTGTAATAAATTACTATAACTATAAGAATTTAATTCTTAATTTCTTTTATCATCAAGTTTATCATGTAGATGAAATTAAAGTTCCTATAAGTCATTAAGAACCCTATACTGATCTTTTGACCTGTGCATTTTTCTCTGATATTTTGGAACGATTAGAGTTCTTAAAAGTCAGTCACCACTCAAAAATATTGATGCATGCATGTATTTAATTTTTAAATTCCGTGTTTTTGTTTTTGTTTTGATCTTAAAAGTCTTGTAGGATTTCATTTGAGGATATTATATATGTGAAGTTGAAAACATTTATTTCTTAGCAAACTAGTATAAAATCTTACGCTGGTTAACTAAATTGAGCAAAACCCTAATTAAGAAGAATAAATAATAATTGTATGCCGAAATTCAATGAGCTATTTATAGGCAAGCACCGGAATGCATAATCTAAAGAGTTTAGGGCAAATTTGAGATTAATGTTCCTTTCTGGGTACTATACATAACTATCTTCTCTTTTCATCCAAAATCTTTACTGTACACCCTGAAGAAACATTTGATAGTGGGGATTTAAAAAGTCTCTGATTGTGGGTGTATGTAATATATAAAATGTTTCTTCAGGGAATAAAGCAAAGATTTGGTTGAAAAGAGAAGATTTTCTAAACCCCCAATATCAGCCGCTTCAACACAATATTTATAGAATTAGGTCACAGTTACCTGGTTTCCCAGAATCCCAGTCGACCAAGACCAAATGTGCTTTTCCAAGTAAGCATGCAGTAGGGCCGAGATGGATGGAAAGAACAAAGAGATGCCGAGAGGGATGGCTGAGATGGATAGAAAGAGCAAAGAGAGATGGATGGAAAGAGCAAAGAGACGCTGAGAGGGATGGCCGAGATTGATGGAAAGAGAGCAAAGAGAGATGGGTGGCCAAGAATAAGAGCATCTCCAATAATGCTCTTTATTTTAAAATCAAATAAGAAATGCAAGTAAAGAATCAAATTGTATAAGAGTCTTTTTTTTACAGCAATATCAGAAGTTTAGAACCCACCAAGTGTAAAAACTTGGGAAAATTAAGAAATACACGTAAAGAATAAATTTGTAGAAGTTTTGTCTCAAAACCCTCCATACTCAGTCAAACGCTCAAGTATAACCCACACAGCCGCAAGATTGCCTATAAATAGCTCATGCATAGCATAACATAACCCTGCCTCTATAATAATATCATTATGATAAGACTTTGTTGGACTAAACTATTTCTAACAGCTGTTCACAATAATTTTCTATGTTGAAAGTTATTATTAATCTGTTGAATCAATCTCTTGTTGAGGGCACTAAGTGGGGCACCGATGGGGGATCGGATGGGGGGCTAAGACAGAATATTTTTGTTACGTAGAAGAAAAGTTATTCATCCAGGTATCTGGGACTGGGCGACTGCCAATTTTAAACCATCACAAGGATTTTGAGTGATTGTATATTTGACCACATCCACATCTAATGATTCAAAGTGATTCCATAAATTTGCAAAACTATTAAAATCAAATTTTAACGTGACAGGTTCTTTTCTTTTTTGGTTTTTGCCTGGTCTCTGACCTTGTGACCTTGGCTTAGCTTTTCTCTTTTTGTTTAGTCTTGTCCCTTGGGCATTCTTTTCTCTTTTTGTTTAGTCTTGTCCCTTGGGAATGCCCAAGGATGGTTTGTCTTTAGGGGTGCTCCCTTTAGGCCGTAACATTTTATTCTTTCAATTCAATTACCGTTTTACCCAAAACATTCTCTCCTCTCCTTTATCTTTGTCTCTGTATTTTATATGAAAACAAAAAGAATTCGTCTTCTACCCAAAAAGGAAAACCGAAGCTACCAGACAAATTTTCAATTTGGGATATTGAACTCTGTGTTTATATAAAAGGGATTAACATTTCCATTACCAGTCACACAAACAAAAACACACAAGTGTTGCATCTCCGGAACCCTCGAGTCTGCTACAACTGTTACTATACTAGGTTGCAATTTCCAAAACAGAACTGCATTAACAGTCCCGAGCTTCCATTGCAGTACACCCAACTCTGCTGGAAACTGCAAAAGAAAATCTGCAGACTCATTAAATTAACCCAAAACCCCGTTAAAACAAGTCTTAAGGGAGTCCATCTCCATACATTCAAAATATCCCAAAAGGGAAGCACTTTTTTAAACTTTACATCTCAAACAAAAATTATTTTTTTGTCAAAAGCCAAATAGACTCATGAAATTAAATTAACCCAAAATATTTAAACAATAAAAAAAAAAAAAAAATGAAAACCCCCCCACGTAAACAACCAGAACAACTCAAAACGACGAGCTTTCAACATCTCTTCATCCCAAACAAAACATTCAATTTCTTCCACTCCAGAACCCAAAAGATTCAGAACTTCAAAAATCAAAAACCATCTCAAACGAAACATGACCGACTTAACAGCTCAAACTATAACAACAAAACCCCATCAAAGTTTTGCTGCCCAAAACACATTCACAATCATCGACGCCATGAACAATTAGAATCAAATTCAACATAAATTTAATTGAAAGAGGATTGGGGATTTGTATTGAGAGACTCACACTTTTCTAACCAAGAGCAACAGCGGAGGTAACGATGGAATTTTGGAGAATCCACAGCGGTCACTCTGTTCATTTCTCTCTTTTGGTTCCTCGGTCAGATTTTAGAAACTTTGAAATGACAGGCTATGGGGAAGAAGAAATAACTTGAAAATTGCAAGAGTAAAGAAAATAAAAAGATGGAGAAGAAGAAATACAAAATCAAAATAAAGAAATTAATTTTTTATTGATGATGAGAATAGTGGTACTCCCACTTACAAACTCTCTTTGAAAAAAAAAAAAAAAAAAAATCTTTTGATAATTTATTTAATGTGAAGCCTATGAAATTCTATAATTTACTTTAAACACTTTCCCCTGTATAAACAGGGTGAATACAACTATGCAAATCATCCATTTCTTGGAAGTTCCGGCTCATTTTTGTTCCATAAACTGCTTATCTTTTCGGGGATCTTAATGTTCTTCATCTTTTTTCCAAGCACTTCGTACGTTTCCTTCTTGTTTAATGGGAGATGTTGATGGACTTCAAAAGTAGATAGCAAAACCCATAAAATAAGAAATATAAACTCAGTCAAACGCGAGACATAATTAGAGACTAATAAGGTTGAAGCAAGAGATCCCGATATGAAAGCAATTAGGCCAAAGGGTTGAGAGTTTGTTGGGTGAGGAATATTAAGCTTGGCGTAAGCAGTAAAAGACAGAGAGTAGATGAGTGTGGCCACTATAAAAGAATACAAATTTGCAGGATGGATTTCCGATTGAGGAGGATTCAATTGTAAAAAAGCCACAAGCACCGGAATGTAGAACCTAAAGGCCTCATTGAATTGCGCCAAAGAAATGAAGTTCTGCTCTCTGCAAATGCAAAGCCATGCAAATTCTCACCATATCTACATGAATTTAAAAATAAATATCAATCTAATGAAAAAAGAAAAGTCAAGAGAGAGAATAAAACCTTTGAATGGAAGCATGGTTTTGAGTTTCAACAGGACCATGAAGGATTAAGTGAGACTCCGGCATCTTCTGTAGTTTCTTTTTACAAACTTTAATGCGATTTCTATCTAACCAGCCGATTCAAGTGACTGCATAAACAACACAAATTTCTATTTATACGATAAACGTCGCGCAATTACACGGAAAGGCGACTTCATCTTTTATTCAAAGAATAATATACAGGAGAGGGGACTAGTCAACCATTTTACGATGTGACAACCATTTTACTCTTTGTCTGAAGCGTCCATTTTATACTTTGAATCTTTGATTGATAATGCGTTTGTTGTTCAAGTCGGTGCCCCTCATCATGACATGTAATGTTTACGATCTTACTTTTCTGACATCCACAACAATCCCTCCTACGTGTGATGAGGTTTCAATATTTGATTCCCTCGGCCTTTCTTATATTTGTGATAAGGTTTCAAGCGACTTGCATGGTAATATAATAATAAAATCTATCAAGAAACACGCACGTAAATTGTTCCACTAAAGTGTCAACGTTTCATACTTAATCACCAATTTTAATGAGAGTGCTTGCTCGTACTAGGACTTAATGACCAAGTTCAACGTATCGCATCACTCATTAACGCCCTTAATCAGTGGCATTGATCAAACTTAGATGGCCAATAACACAAGTTAGAAACATTTGATCCCAGAATAAAACCACTAGCTTTACACCTTTTCTACTTTCTTTTTTGCCAGTTTTATTACTTCATTCTTGGTAGGGCGCTTTCCAAGAAATACACTATCAATGGGCTGCTAAATAGAAGAAGATGGGCCGATGCTATGATCCATGTACATACACATAGGTTTTGTCTTTCTGATTTAATTTACCCAATTTAACGCATTGATCAATAATAGAAATGTCTTGGCTGGGAATCGCAAGAATTGAGTAAGTCCTCCATTGGATGGGGTGGGAAAGACAAGTTCGGAACTGGCCGGATTAGCAGTAGGAAGGGTGGCCCCACCCTGAAACTAGTAGTGAATCCAGAAATTTTTGTTAGGGTAGGCCAAAATAAAAACTAATTATATATTAATATTTTTGTCTATTAATTTTTTGTTAGTGTGTGCCAAAATTCAGAAATTATATATATTATTATTTTTTAAAATAAAATTGAGGATGGGCCATGGCCCACCCAAAAGTGGGCTGGATCCGCCCCTGCCTAAACTGAAACAAAGGTGTACGTATGTAAATAAAGAAAAGACGTTGGTTATGGTCTTTACTTGATAAATAGTGCTACACCTATAACTTTTTTTCATAAATTTTCTTTTACAACCTTAACGTGGTAGTTCGTAATTGGTCAGTTATAATTTATTTGGTATGACTCAGATGAGACTCATTGTTAACTAATCAATTGCGAACTACCACGTTAAGGTTACGAGAAAAAGATTATGAGAAGAAGTTTGTAAGAAGAAGTTGTAGGTGTATCATTTTCTTTATTTGATAAGACTCCTTCCTATCTATCTTGACCAGGAAGAGGTGGGAGACCTTTTGGGAAGCTTGCCTGCCCTTCTCTATTTTGTTTCAGGATATATATATACAGTAAAACCTTTCTACAGTGATATTCTATATAGGAATAAATACTATATAGTCATAAAAAATTATATTCCCATTTTGAGATGGTTATAAATAAGAATAAACTCCACATTGAAATAAGTTATAACTTTTCTAATTCCTGTCTTAAGAAAAGTTGCCTCCACATAGTAATAACTATTTGTATATTGTAAAAAAAAACATGTTATGTTATATTAAAGGTTTAAGATGAAATAAAATATTTATCTAAAGTTGTTTAGGACAATAATTTATGCTTTAGAGTTGATATCACATCTTTTAACTTACAGGCACATTACTCGCTAGCATGGACATCTTTTTGTTAAAACCAAAATTTTTCTAACATCTCAAATATGTTACAATTTAAAATTTTTCCTAAATTAAATTTTAATATTAACAATACATATCCAAATAAATATTAAACAGTTATACATATATAATAAATATTATTTAGCGAATTTAGGGATTAAGATTATTATTTTTATTTTTATTTAATATATAATATATATTATTTTTTTATTTAATATATTTTAGTAAATCGGTTTTTATTTTTATTCGAACCAAAAATTCGGTTTTTTGAATTTTTTAAACTGTAACTGAACTGTTTTTTTGGTTAATCAGTTTTTCGATTCGGTTATCGGTTCAGTTATTGGTTTTGTTTGATTTGATTTTTGTATTTTTTTTAACACCTCTACCGTATAAGCCGTAACTATTTTATGACTTTAATTCAATTACCGTTTTACCCAAAAAAAAAATTCCCAATAAAACGTCCTTTTCATGTCTTTTTTTATGTTTAACTAAGTGGACCCAAAAAAAATCCACAACGTACATAAGATACGACAATAAGAGTGATACGTCAATTGAGATAATATATATAAGCATTAAAGAGAGAGAAAGCGAATATTCAAAGTGTTTCAAACAACACTTATTGATTGTCGATCAATAACTTTGAAGGATAGGCGATAGAGAACGAGCATTATTCTTATATCTGTGTTTTTTTTTCTGTTTGGTGACCCGTCACCAAAAGATGTTGACACAATATAATTCCTAACAGGCATATGTAGCTGATTGGGTCAAAACAGGTTCCCTTGTAGTACACCCAACTCTGCACAGACTGCAATTCTGCTGGAAACTGCAAAAGAAAAGCTGCTGCACTCCTGAAATTAAATTAATCCAAAACCCCATTAAAACAAACCTTACGGGGGTCCAAACATTCAAAACATACCCACAGGGAAGCACTTTTTTAAACTTTACATCTCAAGCAAAAATTAAAAATTTTTCATTAAATTTTTGTGAGAAGCCAAATAGACTCCTGAAATTACCCAAAATATTTAAACAATCTAAAAGAAAAATAAAAATGAAAATGAAACCACCCCAACAACCAGAACAGGTTGAAACGACGACGTTTCAACCTCTCTTCACCCCAAGCAAAACATTCAATTTCTTCCACTCCATAACCCCCAAAAATTCAGAACTTCAAAAATAAAAAACCATCTCAGAAAAGAAACATGATCGACTTAACAGCTCAAACTATAACAACGAAACCCAAAAAAATTTTGCTGCTCAAAACACATTCACAATCATTAGGAGAATCCATGACGGTTACTCTGTTAACTTCTCTTTTTTGGTTCCTTTGTCAGATTTTAAAAACTTTGAAACGACAGGGCTGAACTCCCTACCGTGGTTAGAGTTGGGGTTTGGCCGGAAGAAGAGAGGTGGAGAAGAAGAAATAAAGAAATTGAAATCTGAAATAATAAAGTAAATAAAGAAATGGAGGAGAAGAAATAGAAAATTATAATTAAAAAATTAATTATTCACTTTGTACACAATCTTTGTATTTGTGTTTGTAAGATTAACATTACTCTAAAAAAATAAAAAAAAGACTCAATTACCAGAAAAAGTACACTATTTATAATTTACTCAATGTACAACCTGTGAAATTCTATAATTTACGTTAAACACTTTCCCCTGTATATCAGGGTGAATACAACCTATGCAAATCATCCATGTCTTGGAAGCCCCAGCTCGTTTTTACTCCATACGTTGCTTATCTTTTCAAAGATCTTAACATTCTTCATCTTTTCTCCAAGCATTTCGTAAGCTTCATTAAATATGTTCTTCATCTTTTGTCCAAGCGTTTCGTACGTTTTCTTCTTGTTCAATGGGACATGTTGATGGACTTCCAAAGTAGACAGAAAAGCCCATAAAATAAGAAATATAAACTCAGTAAAACGCGAGACAAGAATAGAGACCAATAAAATTGAAGCAAGAGATCCCGATATGAAAGCAATTAGGCCAAAGATTTGAGAGTTTATATGGTGAGAAATATTAAGCTTGGTGTAAGCCGTAAAAGAGAGATGGTACATGAGTGTGGCCACTATAAAAGAGTACAAATTTGCGGGATGGATTTCCGATTGAGGAGGAGGATTTAATTGTAAAAAAGCCACAAGCACCGGAATGTAGAATTTAAAGGCCTCATTGAATTGCATCAAGGAAACGAAGGTTTGCTCCCTACAAATACAAAGCCATGCAAATTCTCACCTATTTATATGAATTTAAAAATGAATATCAATAATGAAAAAGAAAAGTGAAAAGAGAGAGACTAAAACCTTTGGATGGAGGCAGGGTGTTGCGTTTCAGCAGGACGATGGAGGGTTGAGCAGGAGCCTGACATCTTCTCTGGATTCTTTGCGAACCGCAATGATTCAAGTTACTACATAAATAATACAATAGTATTCCTATTTATAGATTTAAGCCGTAGTGACGCTTGCGCAATTGCACAGACGGAATCAAAGCATATTTACGACGCGTGTGCTACTGGTTAAGTCGTGCTATCTTTTGCTCCATCAGAACCAGTTCCATGACCTTGACCATGACCGTGGCCATCACCATCACTTTTAAAGAGAAGTGCTCCATGACGATGACCATCACTTTTAGAGAGAAGTACTGATCCCATTCCATAGTACGAAAAGCAGCCATTTTGTCGTCCAATGGGTTAACTACACGTCAGTGAAAGTGAAAGTCTGATTTCAATTGTCATTTCACTCATTTCAATTTTCAACATCTGTGATCTGTTACTTATATAAATGTCAAAAGAACCTAATTCAGTAACCCTTTTTATGAAAAAGTTGATTGTTGTTAATTAGCAATATTTTATAAATATCCTATAACCTTCCCATAAATAACAATAGTTGGATTAATAATCAATTCAGATTGAAATACAAACCCAATCCATCGAATTTTATTAATCCAACAATTTAGCACCAAAATACAATACTTTCTTTTTATATTTAAAGAAAAAAAATGTGTAAAATAGTAATTTCACAAGAAATGAAGCCAAGCCACAACCAAACACCCAACAGATCTGAAAACCACCTCCACCTAATACAACAAATAAAACCAAAATTAATATATATATAATTTGGTTAATTCAATTCACCTCCTCTGTTTATAGTGTAATATCATTAACCCTCTCTATAAATATAACTTAGACACTTACCTCCTTACAATACAATACAAAGGAAGTGAGCAATATTGCAATAATTTTATAAAAATAGGGGCTTTTTAGATTATAAAAAAATAAGGGGTGGAAAAAATTAATCCATAATAATTTCATAAACAAAGGCCATAATTGTACGTTTCAAGTATTTACGTTAAAATATATTAAGTGCTACGTCAATTATATATTCTTAAAAACAATAAAAATAGATTGACAAATCCTTCTCACTAATTTTCTCCACAAATGCGATGTGACAGTTCGCAATTTGTTAGTTCATAATTGGTAAAGTAAGATTTATTGCAAGCTGACAAATTACGAGCTACCATGTCACATTTGTAAGAGCAAATTAGTAAAAAATGTTTGTGAGTGTAGTATTACACGTCGTGGTTTCCTCTATCAAACCAAAGTCTATTACAAAACGCAGTTTATACCATAATATCTCAATTAAGACCAAAAAGTATGAGTGGAGCTCAATCTTTTTTCCCTTTAAATTTTTTCACCTTTCTAACCACACATCTGGAACATGCTTGCTATAAGTTGTTGTGCTTAATTAGTGGAAATGAATCAAGTGATCTTTATTTGCGCCAGGTCTACTCCCAACTTGGCCTACAGCATCCATGTTGATTCCCTCGGCCTTTCTTATATTTGTGATAAGGTTTCAAGCAACTTACATGGTAATATAATAATAAAATCTATCAAGAAACACGCGCGTAAATTGTTCCACTAAAGTGTCAACATTTCATACTTAATCACCAAGTTTAATGAGAGTGATTTCTCGTACTAGGTTTTAATGACCAAGTTCAATGTATCCTATCAATCATTAACGCCCTTAATCAGTGGCATTGATCAAACTTAGATGGCCAATAACACAAGTTATAAACATTTGATCTAGGAATAAATTCATCAGCTTTACACCTTTTCTATTTTCTGTTTTGCCAGTTTTATATTGGTAGGGCGCTTTCCAAGAAATACACTATCAATGGGCCCATGCTATGATCCATGTACATACATATAGGTTGGTCGTTCTGATCCATAATAAAAATGTCTTGGCTGGGAATCGCAAGAATTGAAAAGTCCTTCATTGAATGGGGTGGGCAAGATAAGTTCGAAATTGGTCGAATTAGCAGGAGGAAGGGCGGCCTCACCCTGAAACTAAAACAAAGGTGTATGGAATCAAGGCATTATACGATACCGCACAGTTGTGAACACACCACAACAAAATGGAGTTGCAAAACGCATGAACAAAACTTTGATTGAGAAGGCTCGATGTTTGTTGTCAAATGCCGGTTTGGGTAAAGAGTTTTGGACAGAAGCTATTAATACCACATGTTGGTTGGTGAATCGATCTCCTAGCACAACCATTGAGTGCAAAACACCAAAGGAGGTATGGTCTGGTAAACTTGTAGACTATTCTAATTTGAGAATATTTGGTTGTCCCGCTTATGCTCATGTGAATGAAGGAAAGTTAGAGCCAAGAGCAAAGAAGTGCATTTTTCTTGGTTATGCGGATGGTGTCAAAGGATATAGGTTATGGTGTCCTGATCCTAAAAATCCTAAATTCCTTATTAGTAGGGATGTAACTTTTACTGAGTCCTCTATGTTTCATTATGGAAAAGATTCTCCTAACAATTGTGATGTAGAAAATGAAGTGGAGCTAGAAATTTCAAAATCTACTCTTACTCAGCATGTTTCTATCATTCCTCCTAAATCATCTTCAACTCAGCAGCCCGTTGAATAAATTCAGGAAGAAGGAGAACAAGAGTACAACTTTGCCAGAGACAGACCAAGAAGAATGATTCAACCACCTAAAAGATTTGTTGAAGTAAATATTGTGGCTTACGCTTTGTCATGATGGAAGAAAATGGTGTGTCGTCATCATATTCAAAAGCTATCTCTTCAAATGACTCTACTAAGTGGTTAGTGGCTATGAATGAGGAGATAGAGTCTCTTCGCAAGAACCAGACTTGGGAGCTTATTAAACCGCCTAAAGGAAAGAATATTGTTGGCTGCAAATGGGTCTTCAAGAAAAAGGAAGGTATTCATGGAATAGAAGATACTCGATACAAGGCATGGTTAGTTGCAAAGGGATATAATCAGATACACAGAATTGATTTCAATGACGTATTTTCTCCTGTTGTGAAGCATAGTTCTATTCGTGTTTTGCTTGCTTTAGTTGCTATGCATGATTTAGAATTGGAGCAACTTGATGTTAAAACGACATTTCTGCATGGTAATTTAGAGGAACAAATTTATATGCATCAACTAGAAGGTTTTGAAATTACAGGAAAGGAAGACCATGTGTGTTTATTGAAAAAGTATTTATATGGTTTGAAACAGTCTCTTAGACAATGGTATAAGAGATTTGATTCCTTTATGGTGAGCATTCAATATTGTAGATCCAAGTATGATAGTTATGTTTACTTCCGAAAGATTCCAGATAATTTTTTTATATATTTGCTGCTTTATGTTGATGACATGTTGATTGCCAAGAACAAGTTAGAGATCAATAATCTAAAAGAACAACTTAGTAAAGCATTTGAGATGAAAGATCTCAGTGCAGCAAAGAAGATTCTTGGAATGGAGATTCAGCGAGACCGTAAATTCGAGAAGTTGTATCTATCTCAAAAGAAATTTGTTAAGAAGGTCTTGGAGCATTTCGACATGAAAAATGTCAAGCCAGTTTCCACTCCTCTTGCTGCACATTTCAGACTCTCAACTGCTCTATCCCCTCAAACTGATGAGGAGAAAGAGTACATGTCACATGTCCCTTACTTCAGTGTAGTTGGTGGCATCACGTATGCTATGGTATGCATTCGTCTAGATATTTCACAAACAGTCAGTGTTGTGAGTAGGTACATGTCTTGTCCTAGAAAAGTTCATTGGCAAGCTGTGAAATGGATCCTCAGATATTTGAGAGGCACTTCAAATATTTGTTTGGATTCTGGAAAAATGATAATACTTTAGTTGGATATGTTGATTCTGACTATGCAGGTGATCTTGATCGAAGAAGATCACTCACCGAATATGTTATGCAGTCAATTGGAAGGCTACTTTACAGGCTACAGTTGCATTGTCTACAACCGAGGTAGAATATATGGCAACAACTAAAGCAGTTAAAGAGGCTATTTGGCTTAAAGGCTTATATAGTGAACTCAACATGGATCTTAGAATGACTATCATTCATTGTAATAGCCAAAATGCTATTCACTTGACTAAAGATCAAATGTACCATGAAAGGACAAAGCATATTGATGTTCGTTATCATTTCATTCGAGGCATTATCACCGATGGTGTTGTTCAAGTTTTGAAGATTAGTACCTCAAATAATCCAACTGACATGATGATGAAATCTCTTCCAGTCACCAAGTTCAAACATTGTTTGGACTTGATTGGTATTTATGCCTAGTAAACTCTCAAAGAAATTTGGAGTAGATAATTGAAGAAGTTAAATATGGAGTTTGACACTATTTAAGCCCAGGTGGAGATTTGTAGACAAAGTGGCTTAAATAGTGCAAAGGTAAGTTCACATGGTTTTGGTATATAGCTCATACATTTTTGTCTCAAATTCACACATGTTCAAAAACTTGAAATTGGACTTCTATGGAGACATTTCATACCACCGAATTGGAAGCAAAATTTTAGCTTCATGTCTCTCAAATAAAGTCAATATTCTCAAGCTAAGATGGCGGCTACAAGTCTTCGCAAATCCCTTATTTTGTCCCATCAATTTTGACATGAAATGGCTTCCTTCACTATAAATATGGGTGCATTTTGAGGGGAAGATCAACACACACATTCTCAAGCAATACAAACACTACAGACGGAGAGCTTGATTTAGAGAGATTAAGAGTGTATGAGAGTGTGAGAGATATTGGATGTATTTGGGATTTGGAATTGAGAGTTTCCCCAAATGTTGTATACTCCATTTTATTAGAAAAATTCTTCTTTTATCTTCGCCCATGGACGTAGCCTAAAAAGCCGAACCACATAAATTATAGTGTGTATTGTGTGTGTTATTATTTTTTTTCTGTTTTTTTCTTACATTAATTTTATCTGTGGGGTTGGGTCTGTCACAATAGGGCTTAGGAATATAGATTTTTGTAATATTATGTTTTACTCTTTTAAATCCAGTATATAAATATATTTTTCTCTTTTATGAGTGTAATATCAAACAATAAGACAAATTACAGTCATTGTAAATGAGAGGGGTAGGACAGTATTGTAATAATACCTATCTAGCTAGACATAATCTGTTAATTGAGTGAACCAGAATAAAATACCGTATTTTTTTCCCTCTCTTTACTGTTTATGATTTGTCTGTTTACTGTTATTTTGATCTCTATCCATTCAACTTTGAGGAAAATTTTGGCCACTATCACAAAAATGGTAGTATCATAAGCACACTGTCTTTTGAAGAAAGACACTACACATGTATGCTCTCAAAATCTGGTCATTACTCTTGCTTGTCATTTGTAAACATGATTAAATTCAATCCTTTTCACATACGTCAGAACTTAGAAATTAAATGAAAAATAACAAGACCAGCTGCCAATGCTGCTTTTATATATAGTTGATGATTCCTGTCAGTTTGGTAGTTCCAAATGAAGATCTTCTGCAACTGCTAATAAAGAGTTAAAGATGGAAAGAAAGAGCTGTTTCTGGTCAGCGTGGAGTTACGCGGCGGGTCCGAGTTACGCGGCGAGTCCTGTTTACGCTATACCAAAGAAGGCAGAAGATGTTAAGAAGAAAGATGCTAAACAAGAGGCAAAAGTCAGCCATTCTTCTGTGGCTTCCAATGTGATATCTTCTAATACGGCAGAGGAAAAGGAGACAGCCAATACCGTGAAGAAATAAGAATTCAGTTAAGGTTTCTGTTGTTGGGCTGGAACAAGCAGTTCTTGAAACTAGAATGTTCAAAGTAAAATTATTTAGCTGTAATGTTTGGTAATGATCTAAGTTTATCATGAATAAAAGTGGGTTCCTGTAAGTATGTCTTTATAGCTTCCCTATAAATTATGCAATACATTGAAGTCACTTTAACCCAAATGATTGACTGATTGCAATCCCAATATTGATTCTTCCAATAATGTATTTTGGGCAGCAAGAAGATCAAATGTTTTGTAATTAATTTGTTCATGCACTTTCAAGTCACAATTAATTGAACTTAACTCGAGAAATGAACAGTTGTGCCTCATGGGGTTCTTCATAACACTAAATGAGATAGAACATGATCACAAGCTTGCATTTCTCAAGCCTTATAAATAGAACGTACGTAATAGCATTATCTATAACAACTTTTCAATTCTCAAGCAAGTTGTGAAGAAACAAAGGAGAAGAGATGGGAAAAAAGAGTTGTTGTGGAAGAAGCTATGTGCCCAAATTTTCTAGTGCTTCGACACCAAAGATGCTAATAGCTTCAACACCAAAGAAGCAAACACCATTGACAACTATTTCAAAAGCTTGCAAACCAAAGAACCAATTCTCTGTGTCAAACATTTCGAAGGTTGCAACTCCTAAGATGGGAAAATCACCAGCCAAAACGATTCGTGTGCTGCTAGGCGTTGAGATTAAGCAATAAGGTTGTTTGTAAGAACATGTGTTAGATATGGTGTTTGTTTTATGTTATGGAAAGGTCTTTTTAAGTTAATTATTTTTACCTTATAATTTGGTTATGTTTGTTTAAGTCCCCCCAGCCTAAGTATCTGGTGAAGTTGATATTGATATGTGTTAATAATAAATCCCTGTTGATTTAATCTATTTCTCCAACTCTCTCTTGCTTAGAGAATGCTTGCTAACATTGAGATAGGTCCTCTTACTGCAAATTAAAGACCATGCATGAAGAGTTATTAATTTTGATCAAAACTCTTTAATCCCAAACCAATAGATGAGAATTGCAAAAGGCCCCTGTAGTATTTGTAGTTTCCAACATACAAATATGATAAGACTGTTTATCTTCAAATGTTAATATATAGAATGGTAGTGTGATTTAATTAAACACCAAGAAACTAAGTTGATTTTCCTAGTGAGTTGATTAATGAGGACCATCTTTTGAATATCTAGTTATCCATGTTACTGCAAACCAACCAAAAAAGACCCTTTTGTAAACATGCAGGCATGGTAGACTGATTGCAATCCCAATATTGATTCAGCAAATTGTGAAGAAAATAAGAAGTAGAAGCAAGCTAGCTATGTGCCAACATTTTCAAGAGCTTCAACACCAAAGAAGCAAACATATGCGATGTCTCCATCACCCCAAAATGAAATGAAAGGGGTGGTCTCATAGTTCTTAGTCTGTAAAGATATGTTGTTAGGTGCTCCATTTTTTTTCCCCTTGAGGCCGAACTTAAACCTATGCTCTAAAGATAGTTATCCATATACAGATGAAATATACTTACCTCCTTATTTTTCTTATGAATCGTTACTGTAAGGCTAAAAAAGTAAATCACACAATAATTGGGATCTAACCAGGCCAAGAGACTTGTGGCTTTGAAGATTCTTGCATTTCAAATAAATTGGAAAAATGGGAGGTCCATTCACTGTACAGAATTTGAATAGTCACTTTTTTTAAATAGTATACATATAAATTGAACAGGATCCACTAATCTTTCTTTAATAAATGAAGAAGCATATAAACATACTCATATAAGCATATAGTCTAACATCAACAGCTTAAGCAGTCAAAGTAGAAGCAGAATTAGAATTTTTTTTTTTATTTTATAAATTATTATAATGATATTACTCAGACCTTAATGTATTAAAGAACACCTTCCATAAGAATTAATCCTCGCATACAGAAACTGTTGAATTTTTTTAGTCTTATACTGAACTTATAAATCTCTATATATATATATATATATATATATATCAAGTTTTCATATTCAATTTGAGGCGAAAAAGTGGTAGAATTTATGCATATATAGAAGGTGGCGTCAAGAGGATTAGTTTCAGCAAGTATTGATTGGTTTAAATGAAGAACTTCAATGTTGAATAATGGAAATAATAATCTATCAAGGCAGCCAGAAGCCTGTTTAGGATTAATATAATACATTTGTGTACACTTCCGAAGTACATGAACACCTTGAGGAATAATTGAGTCATGTGGTTAATCAAACTTTAAATGAAGAAGAATACCACAAGCCTCATTGGCTTTCCTATAAATACTCAACATCCTTTCTGAAATTTTCATCAATTCTGAAGCAAGTTGTTAACAAAAGCATAAGAAAATGGTAATATTTGCTGCCGCCCTTTTCATGCGTGTAACTGAGTGGACCTAAAAGGAAACAAGTGTGTGAAGGTCCCACGACGGTTCATGCATAGTCTAATTATGAGTAAACAACATAATCCCACCCAAGGTTTGACGAAATCCCAAGTTGGGACCCTAAGTTACATTTATTCTAGATTCTCACCCTTAAAGTGATGGAAAAGTGTCTGATGTAACAGTAAGGGGTAAATTGGTCATTTTATATGGGCGGCACACGTTAGCGGATCGCCTCCTCTAACAATCCTCTGGCGCACATTAGTAGATGGCATCCTCGACGTTTTTCGCCCTTTTTCCAGTGATTATTCCACCCAAAATCACCATTGTCACCACCATTTGAACCCTCATCCTCTCCTCTACAAAACCATACCCTTCACAACCCCTCATCACTCGCTGATCGCTGACTATGGCAGCCGCGACATGCGACTGGTTCTTGCCGGTTTTTGGCCGTTTTGAACGGCAAAAACCCCAACCACCACCACCATTTGACTCCTTGCATCCTCTCCCACAAAACCCCTAACCTTCCCAACCACGAAAGCTCACCGTTTGTCATCCACCACTTCACCAAAAAATGGCTGATAAACACGAACTCTCGACGGCAAACGGTGACTAAACGGTTGTTGGGGACATAGGGGTTTTATAGAGTTGGAGACGATGGTTGCAGTGGTGGTGTCCAATTGGATTTTCGCCGTCGGAATCGATAGGAATCCGGCAAAGAACATCGAAACCCTAAGCCTAACGGCGCAGGCGATTGGAGGGGCCAATGAGTGGAAAACCAGAGGGGTTTTAGATGACGAACTACGGGAAAGGTGATGGAGGTGACTAGGGAGTTCGACGCCATCGGAAACAACCCAGATTGGGCAAAAATTGAGAGGGTGTGCAGTGACCGAGGTTGTTATTGAGATAATTTGAAAATAAAATGGTAAGTTTTATAATTCTACTAATTTAGGGGTTAAAACATAATTTATTAATTTATGGTTAATGGTATTATGGTAATTGCACGCTCTATACCCTAAAAATTGCTAACACTGTTATAAAAAAAGGTGGGAATCTGTAATAAATGTAACATGGGATACCAACTTAGGATTTCGTCAAACCTTGGGTGAGAATATGTCGTTTACTCTCTAATTATTCAATACGTATCACGAAGAGAAAATTGTTGGGGCACATGTTGAAATTAAGGATATTATTTACTTGTTGACATTTTTGACATTGTCAACCTTGACATCCTTAATTTCAAACATGAAATAATGATATCTTTCAAGAAATTAGTTTAATCCAACAAACTCGTGATCATGATACATGGCATGCGACTGGTAATAATTTCAGGAAAAAAAGTAATGTTATTTAGCATTGACTGATTAATTTTCAAATGAAATTTTGGATTCTCATTACTATTTTTAAGTCTTGCTTTATGTCTAGATGGTCCATGGCCTTTGACATCAATGGATTAATCAAAGTATGAATAAAATAAGTAGAAGAGACAGGTAAAAAATGTTGTTGTAGAAAAAGCTATCTGCCAAAATTTTCAAGAGCTTCCACACCAAAGAAGCCAAAATTATGCGTCATGCAAACTATTTCAAAAGCTTATCCTATTAACAAAAATCTGCAAAAATTGTCTGTTACGTCTTGACGATTCACATTTCATGCAACACGGGCGCGCAGGCGCCACGTCTGACGAGTCCCAGTTCTTACAACAAGTGCACACGTGCCCGATCCTGACAAGTCCCTATTCTGTTTTATATAGAATAATTTGGTAGGTGAGATTTCCGATGGTAGCAGTACCATCTAAGGTGTGGATTTACGTTCTATTGGTTTTGGTACTGCTAGTGCTATGATTTCTTCTTCTATATTCTATTGGTTTTGCTGCTGGTAATGCTTTGATTTTCTGGGTTTATTTCTAAAGTTTCTTTGATTGAAATAGGGTAACAGAGTTGGATAGAGCCGGCAGGTTGAAACTTGAAATAGTAAGTTGGATGATTCATAAACAATCCTATGTCCTCTATTAGAATTTGCAATAGACAGTGAGATGATCATGGCCTGAAATGTGCTACCCACCACACTTTTTTTGAAGCCGAATTTGCAAGGCCGAACGATATGCATCCATCTATAGTTTGCCGTAAAGATAATTTAGTATCCAAAAAGTTTGAAAATGACAATTACCTATTTCCGCCCAAATCAATTAGTAAAAACTGTTTAAAGAAGGATAATATGGTAATTTTATATCTAATAAAAAAATAATCTTCAATTTTAAATTAATCCATATACCCCTAAATTTTTTATCCTATTTCTTTGTTTTTTTTCCTCTTCTCTCTTTGCATCTCATCTCTTCTACGCCTTTTCTCCCTGTTATCTTTCTTCTTCTTCTCTCCCTTCTCTTTCTTTCCTTTCTTCTCCCTCTTTTCCCTCCTCCCCTTCTCTTTCTTTTCTTTCTTCTCCCTCTTTTCCCTCCGGTCAGTAGGCAAGAACCCGACACCATAATCAAGGACGTAGCCAGAATTCTGAGTCAGTAGGTTCAAAATATCAAAGTTGATAAATTTATAATAAAATATATACTGAAGTAATAAGTATAAAAATGTAATTTTAAAAATTATACATACCAAATTATCAATTCTACAATTATCCTCGACGATTTTTTATATTCTGAAAATGTTGTATAATCCCCAAGTCTCTACAACTTAGGGTTTTATCAATTCATTAAATCATTCAAAATTAACTCAATAACTAACCAAAATTTATCAAACTTAACTTAAAACAACAACTAATTAACCAATACCTCAATATGAACAAGATTAAATCAAAACCCACATCAAAATATAGTAATTTAATCTTCTAATTTCAAACTCATTTATTAAACTCAACAAAAACTCATGGTTCATAATCTTTCATCAATTAAGAAAGCTAAAAGAAAAGAATTTTAAGTAAAAAATAAATAAAAATAAAATGAGCATCATTTTACCTTGTAATCCAAAAGAGTAATCTTTCTTGAATATCCAACCAAAAGGAAAAATATAATTTGAGAGGAAACGAAGAGAAGAGAAAAGTTAAAAAAGTGTTAATTAATAATTTATTTTGTAGGGTTAACATGAAGTTAATTGGAGTTAAAATTGTAAAATCTATAAAACATTTAAACTTCTTTAAAATTTGAGTGGGTTCAATTGAACCCACAAGTCTCTATGTGGCTACGTGCCTCACCAGAATATGGACTAGGAGGGTGAGGGTTGACAGAAACCGCATCGGTGCAATAGGGAGGGGGCTATTTTCTTATTATAATAGATTTAGGGTTATCTTATTATCCTTTTATATATAATTAGGATAGAATATCTTATTAGATTTGAATTAGATAATTAGAGTCCTTACAGGATTAGAATAATGTGTAAGGCTATATAAAGCCTAAAACAATTAAGATTTAAGAAGCAATAATCAATTCAGTTCTTTTCCCTTAAACTCTTAATTCTCATTCTTCTTTGAGGTTCTATTTCCTTGTATAAAACATAAATACTATCCTATCGCAGAAGGAATTCCAGGCCCTTATCACCAGTCATTTGGGTGCCCTTTTTACTGTTGTAAAATTCAAGGTGGACGATATTGTGGAAAGGAGTCAATAATAATCCAGTAGGCAGTTTTTATTTTGATGCTACAAAAATCACAGGTGTTTTCATCCCTTGGGTTAGATTCACGGGTAACTTATCAACTGTTTGCGATTGCAAGTATAATGAATGGGAAAAGATGCTGCAGAGTAGACCAACATAATGCCAGTTTCTGAATTATATGACTTGTCATAGTTTTCATATACATACTTAAATGACCAAAATGATTGATGCACATTGCCCAGAAACTGTCAAAGCCATTGAATCGAAACAAGAATTAAGATAAGAATTTACTGAAATTTCCTAATCAGCTATTTTGCGTAATAATTTTCTGGCGTTTAAAATAATATTGCAATCCACAGGAGCCTAAGGGTTTGCTTGGGAGTTTTATGGTAGCGGTTATGTGGGTAAGCCATCGTAATGGTTTTGAAGGTAAACCACTGTAACGGTTTTGAGAAGTTTTTAGTAACGGTTTTTTAAACACTCAATCTGTGCTTGGGAGTTTATTTTCCAACGGTTCTGACAATTTTTTAAAATAATAAATTTACATATATACCCACAAAAATACTCAACTTTTCTAGTGCTTTGACACCAAAGATGCTAACAGCTTCAACACCAAAAGAAGTAAACACCATTGACAACTATTTCAAAAGCTTGCAAACCAAAGAACCAATTCTCTGTGTCAAACATTTCAAAGGTTACAACTCCTAGGATGGGAAAATCACCACCCAAAACGATTTGTGTGCTGCTGGGCGTTGAGATTAAGCAATAAGGTTGTTTGTAAGAACATGTGTTAGATGTGGTGTTTGTTTTATGTTATGGAAAGGTCTTTTTAAGTTAATTATTTTTACCTTAAAATTTGGTTTTGTTCTAAGTCCCCTTAGCCTCTGTATCGGGTGAAGTTGATATTGCTATCTGTTAATGAATCTCTATTGATTTTATCTATTTCTCCAACTCTCTCTTGCTTAGAGAATGCTTGCTAACATTGAAAGAGCTCTTCTTACTGCAAATTAAAGACATACATGAAGAGTTATTACTGCAAGACTTTACTCTTAAAAATGGTGTTTTGCAATTTCTACTAACAAGAATATTCATCTTCAACTGTTAATATATAGAATGGTAGTGTGATTTAATCAAACACCAAGAAATTAAGTTGATTTTCCTAGTGAGTAGATTAATTAGGAACATTTTTTTGAATATATATATAGTGATCCATGTTACTGCAATCCAACCATAAAAGACCCTTTTGTGAACATTTGCTCTGCTACGAATACATCGCCCGCATTAACTCTCCCGAACCTAATGGTGCCTCTTGCCCTCAGCCCAAAACAATCACGAATCCCTTCTATTACTTCAACTTGAAAAAGAAGATAACCAATCCTTTTTAAACAAGCTGCACCCAAAAATAGATACAACTTCAAATGAAGTGGAATATATATCACCACCTAGGCTTGTATAAATAACCTAAACTTCTTTGGTCTTTTTGTAAATTGTCAAGAAAAAGAAGTAGCTGAAAATGGAAAGAAAATATACTTACGGAAGAAGTAGCTGGGACAAATAATATGTCAAGTCTCAAGAGCTTCAACACCAAAGAATAAAACATATGGTCAATCTTTTCAAGAGCTGCAGCAACATCAAAGAAGCCAAAATATTTGCTAGCTTCAAGTACTGCTCCGACACTAACACACCATATGGAGTGTTCTTTTAAGAGATTATACTAGTGATGGAAGTCACCATCACAATCTAACCAGTCAACTAACGTTTGAGGAGTCACAATGTGTTCAAAATTTCTCAACCTGAAGGCAATTGTATACTGGGGATAATCTTCACTACCATGCTCTATCGAATCCAAACTACTAAAAAATTCATGAATCAAATGACTATAAGTCTATAACCATCTAATTTTATTCCTACTAGTGTTTTCCATCTCAATCCATCAATCCAAGCATAGATTTCATCCTTAAATCCTAAAGAAATACCCCAATCAAATGTTTTGCCAAGAAAAATACCTCTTTTCTCCATCCTTTTTTAACACCTTCTTGTGCCCACTATATCTGAAATCAACACCATTTGGTCCAGAGGGGTTTTCCCTTTGAGAAGATCGCGAATAATGAGGACCACCCACGGGTTCTTCCTTCTTCACATTCACCATCTTCTTAATCTGCTTCTTTAATCACTTGACAACTTTCTTGAGAATTAATATTAGAGGGAATGTAGATATATAGGAGAGGCAATAAGGCTGGTGGTATTTCTCTTCATTTAAAGTTTGATGAAGCCGAAAGCCAATAATTATCTCTCAAAGTGTGTGTGCCTCCACATTCATGAGTGCCATGCATTTACCTCGAAAGTGCACAACTGAATTATTAATCCTAAACATTTTATCTTCTAGCTAGCTGACTACATAAACTATCCAGTTAACAACATTGGTATTCCAAAAGCATGGAAATCTTTGCTCTACTTCATCTTTTCTATTGATTATTGAAGTTTAGACACAAGTTTTGTTGACGCTTGATTTTGGACGCTAACGACTCGCATGTGCAAAGTGCTAAGAGAGCCTTATAAATTACATGTGATGGATCCATGAGATTTGAATATGGAGCTGAGATTATATATTTTGCAGAAAACATAAATAATAGGCTCACAAGAGAGGTTTTATAGTGTTTTGGATGCTTAAAGCAAATCCTACATCCACTGCTATTTTATTTATCTTTGACTATTTCTATGATTTTGCCTGTAAGACATACAAAGATAAAGAAATACAGTATTTACAGAGAGAAAGAATTGAGCTCAAATCTATGTCTAGCTCTCATATGCCTAACCCCCCTTTTCGAGAAGAGAAGTGTTAATTTATACACCTTTGAGGTCAATGTAATGAGTGTTTTGCAAGTTGTTTTAACACATGGAAAGCTCTCGTCCATTCATCTCTTGAAATGAGATAGGGTTGATATGAATATTTTTTAGGAGATATGGGCTTGGCAGCTAGTACAAAAAGATATTTATTGAGTTGACATCAGCGTGACTTTTTAGGCATAACAAGTTTAATTAATCCACTCACAATGCCGAAGATCATGAACATTCTTCCTAATAAAAACTTCGATACAACGGTGCTTTGCCAAGAGTTTGTGGCAAAATATTAAAAGCTGGTCCTCTTCTAACTAAGTTCCACCCTAAATCTTGGTACGCATGGATAAAGAAGAACTATGTATTCATAAATATGTATGAAGATTAAAACATAGAAATCAATTAGTAAGTTCTTCAGAAGACTAAAGATATTCTGCGTTATTTGCATGGCTGTGACTAAAATTAAAAATTAAAAATTTACTAAAATTCTGCTTCTCCGACCATTATTACAATGATTCGATTGCTTATAATGGTAGATTTTGCTATAAATAGCTTGATTACATGAGGGGACTTCAAACAAAACCGGATTCAGGGCCTAACGCAAATTGACATAGGAAGTAATTAACCTAAACGAATTAACCTTTGCAAACCAGAAAAGTATCATATTTAACACATATAATACCACCCATGCAGTGTTAGGCGCTTTAACATATAACAAGCAATGTCATTTCTTAATCTCAACACCTAGCTCCAAATTTTTGGAGTGGATTGCTCCTTCTGTATGCATGCTTTTGAAATAATTGAAAACGGTGTTTACTTCTTTGTTGTTGAAGGTGTTCGCTTCTTTGGTGTCGACGCTCTTAAAAATTTTGGCACATAGCTTCTTCTACAACAACTCTTTTCCCCATCTTTTCTACTTGTATTCTTCTCAAATTGGTTGGGGATGAAAAGTTATTAGAATAGATAGTTGAATATAGATTGTATAAGGCTTAAGACTTAAGAAATAGAGGGTATTTAAGGCTGGTGGTGTAATGATCATATTCTATATCATTTAAAGTTACATGACATCTACTTGGATATTTCTAATATCTCAAACAGTGGCAATGTATGACACTTTGAACTCTGGGAATAGAGTTCGTGGGCTTGATTTTAAGGCACGACCTAGGGTACAGGTCAGGTCTAGGTATGTCTTCAAGTTCGGCCTGGCCCGGCCCGATAATTTTAGTATTAATTATATTAAATTATCTTTATACTATATATTTAATTACAAGATTATCCTACATATATATACTCATCTTTCCCGAACCCTACTTGGATGGATGGATGAATGCACTTTGTGGAAAGTTATTTATATATTTGGTGAGTATTCACAAATAAATTAACATTTAAAAATTGTTTCTAGAATTAAAAATATATAAAAAAAATGAAATTTATTGACATTTAAAAATTCACATTATAAAAATGAGCAGGTTTGGGTCGGGCCTGAAGTTACAAAAAACTTGTCGAGCCGAGCTTGGGCTTTACTTGTCATACCCGTGATCAGCCCGAGCCGGGCTTGGGCCTTTGTCATGAGGTCGGGCTTGGGCCTAAGCCAAGGGGTACCCGGTCCCGGCCCGGCCCATTGTCATCACTATCGAGGAAGTACCCACTCAAGTATTATCTCAAACGGTAACAAGTTAGAGGAATTAATTAAAATTTCTTTAAAATGCCCAAGTAGATGAATATATTTCAATGAAGATGTATCATGTAGTGTGTAAGGAATTCTCTTACAATTTACAACTTATTTTCATATTTAAAAATCTCAAAATTGTAATATACATAGCCCAAAACAAATTCAAAATTATTAAAATTAATCTCAATTCATATCACATATGAAAGTTAATACACCGAACAAGTAATAAAATAAAATCACCATATTAACTAAAACTTATTACACAAACAGATATTGAAAATTACTCATTAGTAAGACCAGTGCAATATCATGTAATATAAAATTATATTTTAGTCCAACACAAACAAAACACACAGGTGCTGCATCTCCAGACACCTTGAGTCTGCTACACCTGCTACTATACTAGGTCGCAATTTCCAAAACAGAACTGCATTAACAGTCCCGAGCTTCCCTTGCAATACTCCGAACTCTCCACTGACTGCAACTCTTCCGTAGACTCCTGAAATTAAATTAACCCAAAACCCCATTAAAACAAGTCTTAAGGGAGTCCATAAATTCAAAATATACCCCACGGGAAGCACTTTTTAAACTTTACATCTCAAGCAAAAATTATTTTTTTGTCAAAAGCCAAATAAACTCCTAAAATTAAATTAACCCAAAAATATATAAACAATAAAAATAAAGATGAAACCCCGCCACGTAAACAACCAGAACAGCTCTTCATCCTAAACAAAACATTCAATTTCTTCCACTCCAGAAGCCCAAGAAATTCATAACTTCAAAAATCAAAAACCATCTCAGAAACAAAACACGACCTACTTAACAGCTCAAACTATAACAACAAAACCCCATTAAAATTTTGCTGCTCATATCACATTCACAATCATTTACACCATGAACTATTAGAATCAAAGTCAACATAAATTCAATTGAAAGAGGAACTGGGATCTGTATTGGGAGACTCGCACTTTTCTGCCGAAGAGCCACTGCGGAGGTAATATATCATCCATATCTTGGAAGCACCGGCTCGTTTTGGCCCCATAAGCTGCTTATCTTTTCGGGGACTTTAATGTTCTTCATCTTTTTTCCAAGCATTTTGTACGTTTCCTTCTTGTTTAATGGGACATGTTGATGGATTACTACCAAAATGGATAGCAAAGCCCATAAAATAAGAATTATAAACTCAGTCAAACGCGAGACAAGATTAGAGATCAATAAGATGGAAGAAAGAGATGCCGATATGAAAGCAATTACAACAAAGAGTTGATATTTTGTTGGGTGAGGAATATTAGGCTCGGTGTAAGCCGTAAAAGAGATATAATAAATGAGTGTGGCCACTATAAAAGACAAAGAGTACAAATTTGCAGGATGAATTTCCGATTGAGGAGGAGGATTCAATTGCAAAAAAGCCACAAGCACCGGAACGTAGAGTCTAAATGCCTCATTGAATTGCACCAAGGAAATGAAGTTTTGCTCCCTGCAAATGCAAAACCATGCAAATTATCACCATATTTATGTGAATTTAAAAATGAACATCAATAAAGAAAAGTTGAAAGAGAGAGACTAAAACCTTTGGATGGAGGCAGGGTTTTGAGTGTCAAGAGAACGATGGAGGATTAGTTGGGAGCCTGACATCTTCTCTCGTTTGTTTTTACAAACCTTAAATTAATTCAAAGTGTTGTCCAATGTATTTATATAGTACACAGGTAGGACCCCTCGAAGAGATGGAAAAAAGAGAGAGAAGAGAAAAAATGGGGAGGAAAGAAAATAAAAAGTGAGCAATATTTGTGAGAAGTGTTGTGAGTGTAATATTTTTTATGTATTTATATATTACCAGGTAGGGCCCCTTAGAAGAGATGGAGGAAAGAGAAAGAGGAGAGGAGATGAAATGAGGAGGAAAGAGAATAAGAAGTGAGCAATGGAAGAGATTGGAGGTATAGTAATTTGGGCCCGTTAGAAGAGATGGAGGAAAGAGAAAGAGAATAAGAAGTGAGCAATGGAAAAAGAATAAGAAGTGAGCAGTATTTGTGAGCAGAGGGTGTAGCATTTTTTATGTATTTATATATTACCAGTTAAGACCCCTTTAGATGGACGAAAGAAAAAAAGAGAAAAGATGGGGAGGACAGAGAATAGGAAGTGAGCAATATTGTGAAAAGCAGGTGTAGCATTTTTTATGTATTCATATATTACCAAGTAGGGCCACTTAGAAGAGGTGGAGGAAAGAATAAGATGAGAAAAGATGACAATGAATGAAAGAGAAAAAGAATACCAGATAGAGTCCCTTAGAAGAAGAGATGGAGGAAAGAGAATAAGAAGTGAGCAACACAATGAAAGAGAATAAAAGGTGAGTAATGTTTGACAAAGAGGTTTTAACATTTTTATTATATTTATATATTACCGCCTCCTAGAAGAGAGGGACGAAAGAAAAAGAGGAGAAAATATGAGGAGGAAGAAAAAGAAGAGAGAACCAGTTAGAGCCCTTAAGAAGAGATGGAGGAAAGATAAAGTGAACAGAAAAAATGGAAAGAGCCTGGCATCTTCTCTCCCTTTTTTTCTTTTTGTATGAACCTTAAGCTAGTTAAAGTGTTGTCCAATGTATTTAGTATTTACAATCTTGTTTGACTGACCGTATGGAAATTAATTTATAACTACTTAGTGTTTTGATAAGCATTTAAAATTTATAAATATTTATACGTTTAGTTAAAGTATTTATAAATAATTGATAAGTAGTTAACATGTTCAATAAAATATAGCTCATAAATATATTTTATTATTAAAATAACTAAAAATTGTATTATATTATTTTATCAAATAATAAATAAGATTATATGATGAAATTTTAAAATTAAATAAGGATAATGTGAAAATATATTTTATCAAAATAGCATTCAAAAAAAAAAAAAAAATTGGGCCCAATTTTTTTTTTTTTTTTTTTTTGGCTTATAAACAAAAAAAAATTATAAATAAACAGGATTTTAAGTTTATAAACTGGTTTAACCAATTTATAGTCCAAGACAAACACCTCCTACATATTATAGGGTTAGGGCCCTCTAGAAGAGAACTTTAAGCTAGTTCAAAGTGTTCCAATGTATTTATATATTATACAGGTAAGGGCCCTTTAGAAGAGATGGAGGAAATAGAAATGAGATATTAAATTAAAATAATATTATACTTACAATACAATCTTATAAATTTTCTCTCACAATCTCTAAACTAATTTAAAGGAAAAATGATATATATATATACCATAATAATCCACTAATTTAGTGATACGGGACAATTAACCCATAAATCTTAGTATTTTAAAATATAAGTTTCAACATATGTAACATTAACAGTGATACGGAAGACATCTTCAGTATCAAAATATAAAGGTTCAAATACTTTTAAAATTATTAATTAAATGATTTCGCACTCTATCCATTGTTGTATTGTGCTCTCGGTATTATATTTTATGGGTGAAATTTTTTTTTTTTTTTCAATTAACTATGTCCATTGTTCATGCACTTTCAAGGCACTCATTTGAAGGGTCACAATTAGTTGAACTTAATTCGAGGAATTAATAGTTCTGCCTCATGAGGTTCTTTATAACACTAAATTTGTCGGTATAACTTTAAATGGGATAGGGCATGATCACAACATAATATTTTTAAGTGACACTGTGCTCAATTACACAGAAGGAAAGTTTGTCCACTAAAACAGTACTCAACTCCAGGGATGATCATTGTATTAAAACCCGGATCGGAGGACAACCCGTTTTACTGTTCGGGTCATGGGTTAACCGGTCCAACCGATTGGACCGATGACATCAGGGATAATTTTATTTTTTAAAAATTACATATTAATCCTTTAAATTGTAATATATTACAAAATTCCCTTAAAATTTTCAAATTAATCCCTAAAATTTTTATTTATTTCAAGAATGACCCCAAAAAATTACCAGTTAATCCCTAAGCTTTTAACATATATCCAAAACACCCCTATAAAATTACAAGTAACTCTTATAATTTTAAAATATTACAAAAATCCTCCTAAGACCTAAACCGGACCAGAGAAGCTGTCGGGTCTCAGTTAGACTGGATTGACCGACCGATTTGATCTGGTTTTTAAAACAGAGGGGATGATTTTTATTATTGACAAGTAATATAATATTTTATTATTATATTACTGAAATATGTTAAAAATTAGAAAGAAAGATTTATGTTGAAAATTGAATAATTTAATTAGTGAAATACTGAAATATGTTCTGTGGATAGACAGAGTCAGTACGAGCGCAGGCAGTATTGTGGATGCAGATTTGCTTTAATTGTGTTATTAAGTTGCTCTCAACGGCCTCAACATTCGTCCTACATTAATTATATACTTTATTCGATATTGAATTTAACAACTTATTCTGACAATTTATTTAGACATACATATACATATACAACAAAACCTTTCTATATGGATAATAGTGGGATTAACTAATTTTATTACTATGAGAAGATTAACTTAATAGAGATATAGTTACAAATGTTCTTATTAATCTTATATTTTATGTTTTAGTAGCACAATATTATGATTTCAATTCATGTTTTAATATTATTAAGATTTCAATTCAGTGTTTCAATCACCTACTTTTGAAACGGATAGAAGATCGTATCTTGAAACCAACAAAGATAAGTGTCTTTGATGGAATTATAAATACAGTTGTAATTGTATAGTCAAATTAATGTGAAACCACGTACAATTGTCAACTGTTTTAAGCATTACAAATTTAGGACCCCTAATGTCGATAAATTATAAGTTACAAATAAAGTGGATGAGGAGAATCAAAGAGTCATTGTAGAATTGAGTGATCAGATCTGACAACTTCATTACACTAATCGAATGGATATTAATATCTTCCCCAGTCATCCAAATGAGCAACAAGTTATGTATGCTTTAACTAAAGAAAAAATAATTGTTACAATTAGACAATAAGAAAAAAGAAATAATCATGTGGATGATAGTACGAAAATATAAAAAGTTTCGTGTTAATAAGCTTTAAACATGCTTAAGAAGCTAAAAATATTTTAGTTTCAATAAAAAGATGTCCATACTAGCAAGTATTGTACCCGCCAGTTAAAAAAGATGTGGTAACAACTTTAAAACATAAATCATTCTCTCAAATAATTTTAAATAAATATTTTATTTCATCTAAAACCTTTAATTTAAGGTGTATATATATATATATATATTTTTTTTTTTTTTTCTTCTATAATATATAGATAATTATTACTATATAAAGGTAACTTTCTTTGAGATGAGAATTAGAAAAATTATAACTTATTATAATATAGAGTTTATTTTTATTTATAACTATCTCAATTGAAAATATAATTTTTTATAATTATGTAAAATTTATTTATATATAAAATATTACTATTTTATTGTAGAGAGTTTTTATTGTATTTTTTATCTCTTCTTTCCATGCATATGCAAGAATCCAACTGAAAATTATCAACTATATACGTGGCAGCATGCATACAACTTTTAGCTGCCCCATAAATTCTGCTTTTCAACAAACTCCTTACTCTAATTATGCTCTTTATTTTGAAGATTACCTTTCCTATAATTTTTATTTAAATCTAATAAATTTTTTAAATTTAATGAAGATATTTTTTATTTTTAAGAAAGAGTCTTAATAGAAGAGAGAATTAATATATAAAATACATAGGAACTTGTAGTTTATTAATTAAAATTAGGATAGAAAGTGAAATTTGACTCTCCAAATTTACAAAGTCAAATTCACTCTCTAATTTATATTTTAAAAATAAAGAGTCTGTTAGACTCTTGTTTTTATGGATAAACTCTTTATGATAAAGAGTTTGAGTTATATAAAAAGTCATTTGGAGATGTTCTTAGCATAACCTCTCTCAGGGTGAATTTTTTTTTTAATTTAGGTGTTCAAGTCAGCTTGTGTACATCTCAACTAACCTCGGAGTCATTTAAACATCTTACAAACCAAAAAAACTAAATAAATCACAATGTTATTGTGATATGTGGTTTCAAGGTTTGAACCCAAAAACTCAAAGAAAATAACAAACCTAATTAACTGTTAGGCTAACTCCTCGAGATTAAAAAAAAAAAATATATATATATATATATTCGTGGGTGAACTTTCTTAAGAAGCTTTAGGTCCAGATTGAATTTTCTTTAACAACAGAGAAACCGATCCACGCAACTTTATCCTTCCCCACAATAGGGTTGAAATTAACCATCCCTTATGATTACGTTTGTTACGTAGAAGAAATGTCAAGCCAGAAATTGATAAGTTATTCATCCAAGTCCTGGGACTGGCAATTTTAACTCATAACAAGGAGTTTGACTGTTTGAGTAAGGTTACGCTGCATTCTATTATTGTTGATTGTATCTTTGACTGCATCTAATGATATCATAATTAAAAAAAAAAAAAAAAAAAATATTTCAATAGAGTAAAGATTCAAAACACGTATATACACTATAACTATCTACTAATTTGACAGTGTTTTTACTCTGCAATAATGCTACGAACACCGGGATTTTTACACCGAAATATTGTACCGGCCTACGTGTAACACGTCTCTGATTTTTTTAACAATTTTTTTCTAGTGAACGGCCGTCCATCAAATTTGGACGGTCGTTCACTCACATGGATGTCCGTCCATATTATATGGACGGGGGTCCATATACCAGGGACGGGCATCCCCAATTAAAGGACGTCCGTCCATAAATAAAATAGAATAAATTTTTTTTATAAAAATTAGGGACGGCCGTCCCTTATTCAAAATATGAAAGTAAAAAAAGAAAAATGGACGGCTGTCCCTTAAGTTTGGACGGGCGTCCATACTTTAAAAAAAAAATCAAAACATTCTAAACACCTTTCTTCTTCAATCTTCTTCTTCCTCTTCATTTCCCATCTCCTCTCTTTTTCTTCATCTTCATTCCCCCAGCCTCACCTTCCTTGCTGGGATGCACTCTTCCCTCTTGGATATGAACACATTGTATCCCACACACCCTCTAACCTTGTACCTGAAACCTGCATCCTTCGTGTGATTGCTGAGATCGCCCGTGCTGTGGGATCAACTGGCACGGCTGCCGGGCAGTTCCTTGATATTGAAGGTGGGCCTAATTCTGTTGAATTTGTGCAAGAGAAAAAATTCGGTGAAATGGATGAGTGCCCTGCAGTGTGGGGAGGATTGTTGGCTGGTGTAGAAGATGATGAAGTGTAGAAATTGAGGAGGTATGGAAGAGCTGTTGGGCTATTGTATCAAGTGGTTGATGATTTGTTGGATGCAAAAACACAGAGTGAGGAAGATGAAGAGAAAACAAAAAAGAAGGGGAAGAGTTATGTTGCTGTCTATGGCGTTGACAAGGCTATGGAGGTGGCTGAGGAACTCAGAACCAAAGCTAAGAAAGAATTGGATGGGTTCGAGAAGTACGGTGAGAAAGTGGTGCCACTTTATAGCTTTGTGGATTATGCTGCCGACAGAGGATTTTCTGTTGGTGATTCAAGTTGATACAGTTTTCTTTGTGCATCACACTGCTGAGAAGGGGCTGAATATTATTGTTTTAAGTTTATTAAGGATTTTTGGCAGTGTTGATTGCAGTGAATACTCTCAGAGTTTGATACATAGTACATGTTTGAATCATTAAAGCCGGCTCATATAGAATGTTTTTCCATTGAAAATGGAGATGTCAAGCTTTGTAATTGTATTTAGTTGAATGTTTGTAGCTGTTCTTCAACATTGTAAGTCTGTTGCTTAAAGTTAGAGGAAGAGCCCTTGTCCACCCAAGTGGAATGCCTGAGAATACATTATGGGCCATGTTGATACTGGTAAAACAAAGTTGTTGGATTGTATCCGAGGTACTAATGTTCAGGAAGGTGAGGCTAGGGGAATGAAGACGAAGAAAAAGAGAGGAGATTGGGAATGAAGACGAAGAAGAAGATTGAAGAAGAAAGGTGTTTAGAATGTTTTGATTTTTTTTTTTTAAAGTATGGACGGGCGTCCATTAGGAATGGACGCCCGTCCAAACTTAATGGACGGCCGTCCATTCCTAATGGACACCCGTCCAAACTTAAGGGACAGCCGTCCAAAACGTATGGACGACCGTCCCTAATTTTTATAAAAAAAAATTATTTTATTTTACTTATGGACGGGTGTCCTTTAATTGGGGACGCCCGTACCTGGTATATGGACCCCCGTCCATATAATATGGACGGGCGTCCATGTGAGTGAACGGTCGTCCAAATTTGATGGACGACCGTTCACTAGAAAAAAATTGTTAAAAAAATCAGAGACGTGTTACACGTAGGCTGGTACAATATTTCGGTACAAAAATCCTGGTGTTCGTAGCATTATTGTTTTACTCTATCACAGAAAGAGAGAAGTGATCTGCAATAAGCGGCCATTTTATCCTTCTCCGAAGCTTCCAATGGGTGAAATCGTAAATATATTTTTACTTTATGACTGGGGGTGGATCTCAAAATAAATATTGGTAATATTTTTAAAATAAATAATTTAAATGATTTCACACTATCCATTGTTATACTGTACTCTCGGTATTATATATTCGAAAATGATAGAGCCACCGAAGGTTGCGCACCGATTCTATGCACCGATTGACGTGACAAAATCATGACCGTTGATTAATATTAACTGATAATAAATAAACGGTTAGGATTTTGTCACGTCATTCGATGTACAACCTCCGGTGGCTGTAACAGTACTCTTATATATTATGGGAGAAAAACTTTATTTTCAATTAACTTTAAAATACTAAGATTTATTTCTCTTAAATTTAATAAATATTTATATAATTTATTAATTAGGATAATATTTTTGTTTAAAAATAAGAATACCCTTTATTTTAATATTGTTTAAAGTAATAACTAAATAATAATATAATATAAAACACAAAATATTATTAACATTTCTTAATTCAAGTGGATTATATGATTTATATCTCAGTATTTCAAACCTCAAGACTCATACTAGAAGACCTAAACCTCATAGAGTAAATATAATTAACTTTATATTTTATTAAGTCTCTAAATTAGTTACATTATTTAAAATTGGTATTTTCTTAATGTTGATATATAAATTTTGACTTTATAAAAGAAATACTATTCCTAGTCGCACCCTATCAACTAGGCTTGATAAATGTTGTTTTCTTCCTATTTTCAATGTTTAATTATACATTGATTTTCAATAAAATAAAAATATATACTTTGAATAATTAATTTTTTAATTCTAAATTTCTATTTCTTCTTCTCCATTTCTTAACTGAGTTCAGTGGGCTTTGATGAAGAGCTTAGTGAGTTTACAGCAGCTGCTTTGACTGAAATTTAATGAGTTTAGTGGGCTTTGATAAAACCACACATTCCCACCCATCAAGTTTTAAAATAACACTTTCTCACTTTTTCGTTAGACTCTATTAATATTTAATTAAAAAAACGATAACTCCTTAAATAGTTTATTTCTGAATTAGTTTATTATATCATTCCAAAGAATCCAAACTAAGCAACAATCAGATTTTATATTCTTTCTCTCATACTTGAGTGCAATCTTATATCTGACAGAAAATGAAAATGAAATCTAACAAAATACAAAACACTCAAATGACAAAAAACACATTTTTTTCACATCCAATTAAAGACTCTCAGTTCCTTTCTCTTAGAAGACAGAACTAAAAACTCTTACCTGAATCACAAGCTTTTTTTTTTCCCTTTCCATTATTTATATATCTCCTAAATTTCTTCTTCTTCCTCGAAAAAAACTTGTTGTTGACCAGTCTATGTGCTATCTTTTGCTTCTGTTCTCTTCTTTTCTCTGTTTCTCTCTACCTACTCTCTCTCTCTCTGCTTCAGTTTCGTTGGCTGACGAAAGAGAGAGAAACTAAAAATAAAAAAAATGTACAGTGATCTGCAAATTAAAATAATAATTTTAAAGAGATAAATTAAAAAAAAGGTGGTCAAACAAAGAACAACTCTAAAGTGGACTATCACTCTCTCCTCACTTAAGACTATTTAATACAAACTTCCTATTCTAATTCTAAAATAAAGGCTTGATTTTTAAGCGCTGACAATTCTGCGTCTTCTTAAAAAAAAAAAAGAAAAAAAAAAAAAAATGGGTGGGTTTGGTTGTTGATAAGAACCAAAAATAGTGGCTCGGTTATTTGGTCTAACACAATAGTAAGGGTGGTTCGACCCTGCTGATTTGGGTTTGACCTCCAGTAATCCCGCCCAAGCTAGCTAACTTCTTACTTTTATTATATATAATAAAACTTCCCTCTCTCTCTCTCTCATAACATTTAAGGGTATTTTTATCTTTCAATCAAATATTGATAGAAAACACTAATAGTGATTTTGAAACTTGACGGTGGGAAAATGTCATTCTCTCATAATAGAACTAGGCACACTCTTTCCAGAATAATTATCAATTACTTATTATTGATTGTGTACACTGATTAGAGATATAAAAATTTTCCAATTTTATTACAATTTTGCCCCTAACTATTAAATTCTTGTTTTGAAAACAATTTAAAAAAATATTCATAAACTATTTTATCCTTATATACAAAATTCTTAGGACATAAGTACCCTTGAACTTAAAAACAATTACCCAAGATTGGCGGCCAGATCTGGCCACCACCGCCGGCCGTGGGCACTGTAACAACGCATGAGTCGGATCTAGTTGACCGTGTGTCGATCTAGCCATGGCCGTTTCTGGCCATATTTATGGATCTAACTGTTTCTAGCCAGAGATCTAGTCGAAAACAGCCAGATCGGCACACGACTGGCCAGTTGTGCGTCGTTCTGGCCACGGCCATCGACGACCGAGGTGGTAGCCGATAGCCGGCAGTGGCTTGGGTGGTTGGGGTCTTTTTGTTAATTTTCAAACTTTTATTATAGGGGTGTTTTTGCTAAATTCTTAAATATACGAGGTTGAAATAATAATTTAAATAATAATATAAATAACAATATAATAATAATATTAAAATAGAAGGGCAATTCAGTAATCTATAACATACCCACCAATTTATTTCAATCTAACCGAATATATTTAATATAACATTCCCAGTAATCTTCAAAGAAATTTATTTTTCTCTTAATATAATATTCCTAGTAATACAACATTCCCTAAACCAAACGCACCGGCATATTTAGTGGATCGGTTTTTCATCCGGGCCGGTTGCACCGATAGTCTAACATTGTTATGCCGGTCCAACGGTCTGACACTGTTACGCCGGTCCAACGTAGTCCAAATTGGTCCATTGCTAAATCTCGGGTTTTATTATTTATTGAACCGAAGTTATGTCCAAAACTCGGTCGGACAGTCCAACCGGCCGGTCCTGTCCGAGTTTCATAACACTATTTCCATCTTATTAAAGTCAATATAAAAGCACCTTTTACTTGTCTACCTTTTTACTAACTGAAAAAACAGACGAAAATTTTCAATTTTTAAACCAATGATTCCTTATTGGAGTAAATCTATTGGAGAATAATTTCCATATTTTTAAGTTGATTAATTAGGACCATTTTTTTTAATATATAGTGATCCATGTTACTGCAATCTAACCAAAAAAAAAGACCCTTTTGAAAACATTTGCTCTGCTACTCAGAATCCCAGGAATCAAGAGTTAGGGTCATCAAGAGTCCATCTTAGAAGTGGGATCCAAAGAAGCCAAAAAATGTGTCAATTTTTCAAGAGCTGTGCCAGTTTTTTCAGGAGCTGCAACACCTAGTGGTGAAACCAAATGTGACAACTTCTTCAAATTCTGCTTTGAAACCAACAAGCCATAAGAATTAAAAAATTAGTACATCCATACAAAAACTGCTGAATTTCTTCAGTATTATACTGTTATACTGAACTTACAATTCTTAGCTATGAATCTATGTTGGTTTTCACCATAGAAGGCCAATAAAAAGGAGAGCTAAATGACACAATAGCACTCTAAAAAATGCTGCACTGCGAAGATTGTTCATGACCTTCAGCAAGTATTGGTTGGTTTAAAAGAAGAACTTCAAGGTTGAATAATGGAAATAATTTATGTAGGCAATTAGAAGACCAAATGTTTAGTCAGGATACATTAATTTGTGCACTTACGAGCTAGGTTCATGGCACTCATTAATTAGTTTGGAGGCACACACACTTTGAGGTTCATCAATCTTTCAATGAAGAAGAATACCACCAGCGTCATTGCCTCTCCTAAAAATACTTAACATTCCCTTCTAAAATTTTCATCAATTCTCAAGAAAGTTGTCAACAAAAGCAGGAGGAGATGGAGAGAAGGAGCTTTTGTGGAAGTAGCTTTTCAAGTTGTTACTCCACACCAAAGATGCAGAGTACACCTGTTCCAAAGAAAGAAGAAGATGCGAATTGTCATGGCGGAGGTGATCACCAAGAACGAAGCTGCTCAGGCTGCTACGTACTTCTCTACCTCCTCTGGTGGCAGCTCCGAAGACTGAGGAGAAGCAAGAATCTTTAAGTACTGTTAAGAAGGAAGAACCTGTGAAAGTGAACGTGGGAAAATGAAAGATAGTGTTCTTAATCGGCAAAAATTAATAATATAGAATAAGATCTGATAATAACAATTATGTTTAACGCCCCTTCAGGTGTGTGCTTTGATTAATATACATAGTAATTATATATTATGGATAATCAATCTTATGGTAAATCTCTTCCATATTTGCAATGTTATTATAGAAAAATTATAAAATATCAGTATACTAGACTTACTAGTGTTATTTTCAGAGAAGAATTCAAAAGTGAAGTAAACATGCATGGTAGACTGATTGCAATCCCAAAATTGATTTATCAAATTATGAAGAAAAGAAGTAGAAGCTAACATATGCGACGTATTTCCATCTAGGCTCAATTGGTACGAACCCGGTCACCCCAGAATGAAATGAAAGAAGCGATCTCGTAGTTCTTGGTTTGTGAAGATACGTTTTAAGGTGCTCCTTTTTTTTCCCATTGAAGTCGAACTTAAACCTGTGCTCGAAAGATATTTGTCCATACACAGATGAAAATATACTTACCTCCTTATTTTTCTTATCAATCTTAACTATAAGGCTAAAAAAGCTAAATCACACAATAATTGGGATCTAACCAGGCCAAGAGACCTGTGACTTTGAAGATTCTTGCACTTCAAATACATTGGAAATATGGGAGGTCCATTCACCGTACAGAATTTGAATAGTCACGCTTTTTAATAGTATACGTACATATACATTGAGCAGGAACCATTAATCTGTCTTTAATAAATTTAATGAAGAAGCACATAAACAGACTCATAGTCTAACATCAACAGCTTAAGCAGTCAAAGTAGAAGAAGAATTAGCATTTTTTTTTCATAAAGTATTATGACCTTAATGTATTAAAGAACACCTTCCATAAGCATTAATCCTCGCATAAAGAAACTGTTGAATTTTTTTAGTCTTATTCTGAACTTATATATATATCAAGTTTTAGTTTCAGCAAGTATTGATTGGTTTAAATGAAGAACTTCAATGTTGAATAATGGAAATAATAATCTATCAAGGAAGCTAGAAGATCAACTGTTTAGGATTAATATAATACATTTGTACACTTCCGAGGTACATGAACACACACTTTGAGGAATAATTGACTCGTGGTTCATCAAACTTTAAATGAAGAAGAATACCACAAGCCTCGTTGGCTCTCCTATAAATACTCAACATTCCCTTCTCAAATTTTCATCAATTCTGAAGTAAGTTGTCAACAAAAGCATAAGAAAATGGATAGATTGAGCTGTTCTTGTGGTTGTGGTGGAAGTAGCTATTCAAGTCGTGCCTGTACCCCAAAGATGCAGAGTACACCAGTTCAGGTGAACATTCCAAAAAAAGAAGATGTAAAGCCGGAGGTGATCGCCAAGAATGAACCTGCTCAGGCTGTTGCTTCTAAACCTGCCGTGGAGGCAACTCCGAAGACTGAGATAAAAAAGGAAGAACCTGTGAAAGTGAATGTGGGAAACTGAAAGATTGTGTTGTGAAGGAGCTTGACGTTTTTATTACGTAGAAATAATTTAAAATAAGATTGAATTAGTTTCTTAATATGGTTTCTGATGGTTTTATTACTTTCCTACAGTTATGTTTAAAGCTCCTTCAAGAAATATATGTATTACTATGTTTTGATTAATCTCTCTACTCTATAATTATAATCATACAAAATAGCGTTGGTATAATGAAGAACTGATGAGAGAAATACAATATCAATCTTTGTACAGAAACTTGTTAACGGAGTTTGTTATATGAAATTCAATCATCATATAACAAAACGTACAAATCTTAAGACATTGGATGAAACTCTTAAAACTCAAGGAATTTATAGCAGTTGGTACTTAAGACGATCCTTCATGCCATATATGTATCATTTACAGAGTGATAAAATGCATGAAGTTAACATGCATGGTAGACTTATAGCAATCCCCATATTGATTCATCAAATTATGAAGAAAATAAGTAGAAGAGATGGGTAAAAAATGTTTTTGTAGAAGAAGCTGTGTGCCAAAATTTTCAAGAGCTTCAACACCAAAGAAGCAAACGTATGTGTCATGTCAACTGTTTCAAAAGCTTGCACACAGAAGAAGCAATCCTCTGTGTTAACATTTAAATGCATTGCAACACCGAAGATGGGAGAATCACCTGCCAAAACTATTCGTTGTGGTGCTAGGCGTTGAGATTAAGCATGGAAATGTCTGCTGCTAAAGTTAATTATATAATTTCCCTGTCAGTTTGAGTAATTAGTGTTGGAGTTGTCGACTACTTCAGCATTAATAGGAATTCTTGTAAAACTAGGTTTAATCTCTTAAACCTAGTATATAAACATACTTTTCTCTTGTTATGGGAGAGAGAACAATTCATTCATTGTAAACGAGAGAAGTGAGACATATTGCAATAATATTGACTCAGCTGGACGTAGCCTTCTTTGGGTGAACCAGGGTAAATCGCGCGTATTACATTATTTGTTTACTGTTTGTTTTGTTTAACTGTTATTATTTTGTTCCTGTTGCTTCTCTATTTCGTTCAATTAGTTCCTCAATCTGGTTTTGTTGGAAGTCCCCTCATACAATGATGCTATGTATATTGTACAGTATAATCAACCATTATAAGCAACCGAATCGTTGTAATAATGGTCAGTGCAGAAGCAGCATTAGCATATTAATGATGTTACAGCCATACCAATTCTTCTGCAGAACTTATTTTATATCATCTTTGTGCAGAATTTTCAAGTCCCTGAAGTTATTCATTCATTAATTACTATGTTTTAATCTTGCATGCATACTAAACTTAAAGGGGAAGAGAACCAGCTATCTTACATGTAATATTAAAATCGAAGAAAATTTTCATCATAGAAGGACATGACATGACAAATACTCTTAAAAATGGTGAATGTCCATAATCTTCAGAATGAGCAAATGTTTCCTTGCTTTTTAGAATACCAATGTTGAATAATGGAAATAATAGTTTATGTAGGTAGCTAGAAGATCAAAAGTTTAGGATTGATATAATTAATTTGTGCGCTTTCGAGGTACATGCATGGCACTCATTATATAATTGGCTCATGGGGTTCTTCATCAAACTTTAAATAAAGAAGAATACCACCAACTTCATTTCCTCTCCTATAAGTACTCAACATTCCCTTCTAATATTCTCATTAGTTCTCAAGAAAGTTGCCGAGTAATTAAAGAAGCAGATTAAGAAGATGGAGAGGAAGAGTTGTTGTGGAAGTAGCTATTCAAGTTGTGGTTCTACACCAAAGATGCAAACTACACCTGTTCAGGGGAAAGTTTCAAAGAAAGAAGAATTTGTGAAGCCGAGGTGATCACCAAGAATGAAGCTGCTCAGGCTGCTGCTTCTAAACCTGCTGTGATGGAGGAAAACTGTGAGTGTGAAGAAGGTTGAACAAATGTGAAAGTGAATTTGGCAAATTGAAAGATTGTGCTCTGAAAGAGCTTGAAGTTTTATCGCACAAAGAAAATAACATAAAATGACATCTGAATATGTTTCCTTACTGTCATTTTGAATTTGGTTTTTAATATGCTTGCCTACAGCTGTGTGGTAAAGCCCTTTCAATTAATATACAATTTCAAGATTGAAACAACTATTAAGAGTTAATCAAACATGAGTAATATGTTATGCTGAAGAAGGAAAATGCATTCTCTGCATAATATAAACTGTCAGTATTTTTGCCTACTCAAATATTAACATATATCGTTAATTATCTTCGTATGTTCTAGTATGAGAAAGTTGAGAAAATGTTTATAATTGACATGCTTGTACCTCGGGCGGTGTAGCTAAGCATATTGAGAGCAGTTTAATATCTCAAACAGTGGCAATTTATGACACTTTAAACTCCAGGAAACAGTAGTTCTGAAGAAGTTAATGTGCAGCCTAAAGTAGGTGATAAAATAGCGGAAGACATGGAAATAAAGGTATCATTTCAAAAAATTTGCCTAGACAGAATTGCCTTATTTGCAAGGTGGGAAGACCTATTATGAGTACCTTCGCAAATGAATGTAGAAAAGATATTTGAATGCTCGCTCTGGTTAATGGAGGATTGCTAAATAGACATTATCGAATAGTACTTTAATGTGAGATATGAACAAGAGGTTTCAAGAAAACTCGTGTTTTCTAGTTTTCAGAATTTTACGAAAACATAAGCAAACAGCGAATACATTGGTATTTGAACCCGAGTATATTAATTTAGAGCAATTCTTAATTAGCATTCTCAATCCCTGAAATAATCTATCCAAATAGGACCCATCTTTATGCCATAACATCCATATTATATGTCAAACTTTGAATGAATATTCTGAATCTGGGGGTTCTTTAAATACCCAAATAGATGTAACTCTAAATGAAACAGAATATGATCATTGCACCACAAGCCTTATGCTTTCTGCAGAATTTTTAAATCCCCGAAGTAACTTACTGATTGATTTCTGTGTTTAATCTTCATACATATGTATGAGTACATAATTCTTCTTTATGCATGGGTATAAGCTTTAGGGTGGAACTTACTTTGAAGAGGACCAGCTATCTTACAAAGGCGAAGAACATTGCCACAAACTCGTTGCAAAGCACAGCTGAATGACATGACAAGTACTGTAATTAAAAATGGTATATCGAAGTTTTTATTTGGAAGAATGTTCATGATCTTCGGCATCGTGAGGGGATTATTAAACATGTGTCTAAACCAAGGTTTTAAAAACCGATCTGGGGAGTGACCTGGTTAGGTCACGAGTTGACCAGTCGAACCAGTTCAACCACTAAGTCGAACCGTGATGTCATCATGTTGATGTCAGCGTGATGACATCATTCTAACATCAACATGACATATAAAAAAATAATAAAATAATAAAAAAGCGGTTCAACCATTAGGTCAAATCGGTTGGACCGGTGGATCGTAACAAAAAATCGGTCCAACTGGAGTTCAAATTGGGTCATTTGAAATTTTCGGTTTTTTAGTCGAATCGACCCAACTCGATCATCAGTTCCCTGTTCAACCAGTTAAACCGACCGAGCCAAGGCGAGTTTTTAACATGGTCTAAACTTCAATAATCAAAGAAAAGATAAAGCAGCAAGTTTTCCATGTATTTAGAAGACTAAAGGGCTTTTTCCCACCCAAGGTTTGCCTTACTGACATTTCTCATTCAAAAAGTTTCAAAATACCACTTTCTACCAATGTTTATATTCCATTAATATCCAAACACACTTCATTTTCCAACCAACATTCTACAAGTTACTAGGAGCCACGGTAAGAAGCTTTTGTAGATTGAAGGTTGATGGATCATAATAGTAAATGATTGAATATTGCCGTCGAAAATCAACTAAAACAGAAACCTTAACTTTGCGATGGCCAACAATCAATTAGATATTAAGTGTCAAGTGAGAGAGATTTTGTAGAAAGAGAACGGAGGTTCAAATAGCGATAACGAGAGAAATTTGCCATCGGAATTGACGGAATTAGCTTTAGGTAGTAACGAAATATAAGCCAGACCTTTGAGTGGGAAAAAGTCGTTTACTCTTTAGTACCAATGTTGTTAACTAGATAGTAGTAGGCAGCTAGAAGATCAAATGGTAGGATTAATAATTCATGATTTGTGCACTTTCGAGGCACATGCATGGCACTCATGATTTGGAGAGGCACATAAAGCTCTCGGGTTCATCAAACTTAAATGAAGAAGAATACCACCAGCCTCATTGCCTCTGTGTGTTTTGGCCGGAGAATTCAAAGGAAAGGAAGAGAGAGAAACTGAAATAGAGAGAAGTTATGATTTCATGCATTACATTACAAATTTATACAACAAAACAGTCCACTGTTACACCAACTTTTCAGAGAATTTACAAATTTGAAATTTAAAACCAAAGCTTACAATTAATATAGCCTTAATCGCAGCTGATACACCTAAAATCATCAACAAAACATATCAACTTCAGCAGTTCTCACACGGAAGAATGCAAGGCAAAAACAGGGGACTTTTTGGCGCCAAAAACACTTCAAACTCCTAACTGAAATTCAATTGAATTTCCAGAAAAATATCACTGCATCAACAGCCTCTCCTATAAATACTCGACATTCCTCTAACATACTCATCAGTTCTCAAGAAAGCTGTCAATTGATTAAAGAAGCAGATCAAGAAGATGGAGAGGAAAATTTGTGGAAGCTATTCAAGTTGTCGTTCTCACCAAAGATGAAAACTACACTTGTTCAGGTGGACATTGCGAAGAAAGAAGATTTGTGAAGGCAGAGGTGATCAACAAGAATGAAGTGCTCAAGCTGTTGCTTCTACGCTGCTGTGATATACAATCCAAAGACTGAAGAATCCGTGAATGTGAAGAAGGAAGAACCCGTGAAAGTGAACGTGGGAAAATGAAAAGACTCTGTTCTGAAGGAGCTTTTGACGTTTGCAAAGCACAGAAATAATATAAAATAAGATCTAAATCAAATAGGTTCTGAATATGTTTGCCAACAGTTGTTATGTTTAAAGCCCCTTCAGTTAATATACAGTTTCATGATCATAATGTTAAGATTATGCTTAATTAAACAAGAGTAATATGTACACAGAAGAAGAAAAACGGATTTGTCTGCATATTTTTTTATATTTTATCATCACATAAACCAGTCTCAGGCGTATTTTTAACATTACAGAAAGTTATAACATCAAGAAACAAGTCCCTGCAAGTATTGCAAAGGCGGCATTGAAGGTGTTGAAATTTGCAACTTTCTGTGCACTGCCTGTCACTCCTTGAATATACCTTGCCCAGTTGAAGTTGCCTCTTTGGGTGCTGTAGCTGCAACCCATATTGACAGCGGTTCTGATGTCGCGAACAGTGGCCTTATTGGAGAAGATGAAGTTTGATAATACTCTATCAACACAATTCAGCACATAATGTGTTTCAGCTAAGCAAGGTCCACGACAGAAGGAATCAGTAGCTTCAAAAGGCACATTTAAGATTCCACTCTCGTTCAATCTATATGCCTCATCACAACCACTGTAAATCTGTGTATCATCCAGTTAAAACCATGTAAAAAAGATACAAAAAATGCAAAACAAGAATTATCTGTCCGGAACAAACTGCTATTTTATTAACTTACAAATCTATTGTTGAAACACCACAAGGCTTGTGCAACCCGTTCAGCTGGGTTTTCATCTGCATATCCTGCATGTTCATGTATTTATATCTGTAAAATCAACCATATGGAGAAAATCAAGAACAGGGTAATGATAAAAACAAAGAGAAGGATGAATGACCTGAGTGGCAGCAGCTAAGTATGGCTATGGAAATGGATGTTAAGATGAATAGTTTTCTCTTTGGGAAAATCAAGAATGCCATTACTGATGTGGGTGGTGAACTGAAGAGAAAAGAAATGAATCAAATGTGAAAGCTTACGTATATAATAGGGTTCAAGAAAAGAAAAGGAAACTTAGAGATAAGGACAAATGCATGGATTAGAATGGAAAAGAAAGTTGGTTGATAGTCTGATCAGATGTGAGATTATGGTTGGAGATGAATGGAGTGAAGTTGGTGTGTAAGTGACCAACTTTGTAGTAGTTTTATAACTTTCCGATTTGAAGTGTTTGAATATTGAAGACTGTCTTTGTCAAATAGATTTTGCTTCTACCTACCTACAAGTTGTCGACTGCGAAAGCAAAAAAGAAAATGAAATGGAGATGCGGGGTATCGATCCCCGTACCTCTCGCATGCTAAGCGAGCGCTCTACCATCTGAGCTACATCCCCTTCTGTTATCTGGCTATCAAAAAATATATATAGCTTTAGTTGATCATCTCATATCACCGTACCTACCAAAATGACCCACTTGGAACTCTTGATTCCGCAGCTGCACCATTCTACCTATTTAAAGTTTAAGAATAGATCAAGGGCATTGCACCCCTAATGCCTCTAATCCATTGGCTTTATCTGATAGTACTCGCCTGTGGACTCTAGCTATCCTAAAAGAAATTTCGAAGGGAACCAACTACTAGACGGTTCGATTAGTTTTTCGCTTCTTTACCAAAGTCAGATGAACGATTTAGACATCAGTATCGCTGTGGGCCTCCATCAGAGTTTCCTCTGGCTTCACCCCGCTCAGACATAGTTTACCATCTTTCAGGTCCCGATAAGCATGCTCACACTCGAACTCTTTACAGAAAATTAAGGTCAGTCGACAGTGCAACCCGTGAGGGATCCCGCCAATCAGCTTCCTTGTGCCTTAACCAATTGATGTGTGGCGAAAAGTTTTGTTTACTTCATGGTCATAAATCAGTGATGTAGATGAATGCTAAATCACACAGAAAAGAGGCAATAATTTACTCTCATGTAATGTATGTGTAATTCAAGTCACCTGATCAGTTATTAGCAATTGAATTTTACATGCGGGTTATTATTATCCATCCTTGAAAGATAATGAAATATAAATCATACCTACCATTATCAGAAAGTTTTAAGCATCGAGATGGGGTTTTGATTCTTTTCCAGGAAGTGGTTTATATATTTCGATGTCTATTGAGGTTTGGGTAATAATAACCCTTTTACATGCATATACCAGTAATCATCTGTTAATGCCATTGTTGTTAAGGTGAATGCAGATCCTCTTTTCATATTAACCAACCTTATTATCAGAAATTACGCCTTCTGGGTATTGTTCTTTTACTCCTGTAATTTAGTTTTTATTAACTACTAATTATATTCCTGAGAGGATCTAGTGTAGTATGTAGGACATTTTACCCACCCATAAAGGTCAAATCTTCAACCTAGCATTTCTTAGGAGGATTGGCATAAGGTCTGTTCACAACTTCGTATGCCTCATACACAGTAGATAAGCAATGTATTAAAATAACTCTGACCTTGACTGGCACAGCAGAAATTAGATTCAGCATTTAGTTGGCTTTAGCAGGGCTAATCTTTATCTCACTCATTTATCAAAGAATGAACAAGATATCTCATTGAATTGATACCCAACAATGGGGTTGACTTATCCTTTGCTTATCCACTCTAAAACTAGCACAAGCAATAGGCAACACATACTTAACAAGCTAAAAGCTTCAACTTCCAGGTTCATACCTAAACATATCTGTGTTGGTTACCGTGAACACAAAAGTAATATTATAGCTGGAGTAAAACAATGAATTCAAGTACTTTGCAGTATAGCTCTCATTAACATGACAAATGATCAATCAATCCAACAAGTCTCATTCTTATCATAGCATGAATGGTGCACGTCTGTTCGTTTCACAGGGGAAAAGATGAGGGAAATTGAGAATCTTTAACTTCAAAAGAAATTGTGCCCACTCAATTCAGTATGTAACAACATTTAGAGAAAAAAGTAAAAATAAAGCAAATTCTAACTTTCTACTTTTTTTCTAGTTGATGTACTGAGAAAGCCACTTGAATCCATCTCCATAACCCATTTTGCGGACAATGCTACACATGAATACCTCAAGGGGGCGAACATTTGAGTCACCCAAATTGACCTTACCCTTGCCAGTGGTGAAGTTGGTCAGGCCAAGGTGATATCGCAACTCATCTTCAGAGGCAGCATATGGAATATCAATCTTATTTCCCAAAACAAGGAATGGAACATTTGCCAAGGCCTCATCAGAGAGAAGAGCATCAAGCTCCCTTTTAGACTCTGCAAACCTCTCCTTGTCGTATGCATCTACCAGGTAGACAACCGCATCCACCTTCACGAAAAAAAAAAAAGGTCTCATATTAGTTGTACATTACTCCTACTAAGCTTGCCATAAAAAAATATCGGCTGAAAAGGAAATTTGTGTATATATGAACCTGTAGTTTTCTTAATAAATATAATCACTTGCTAGGAAGAATGCATCATAATACTGATCACGGGAAAGCAAATTCTAAACTCAAAAAGTAAAAGGCATAATAGAAAATCTAAAAACGGAAATCACCACATGCTTCCACTCCAATTCATCATATCTTCATAAACATCTAATAAAATGGCATGGTAAGAGTACATGGTCGGTCAGTTACAATTAGAAAACCCTGTAAAAAATACAAAGGCGCTATCAGCGAACTCCCATTATTATTTACTCTTTATCTCGCATGCATCAGAATAATCACACATATTATCATCTGGGATCATGGTGGCAGCAAATTCTCACACAAATTAGACAACAAAAACCATTTCCTAAAACAGTTTCGATTTTCAAACACACATCAATTTTCAGTTACAAATAATGCACACAAATGAGGTATTTGACACAATTCACAATTCTCACACTCAAAGCGTAACAGGGTAGTGGGCTCAGAAACGTCCACCAATCAGCTGTCACCGCAACATGACGTTATCAAAAAGATTATTCCAGTAACCTCACAAGGATTTACATCTCGGCACTCTAGGATGTCACAAATTATAATAGCTAAAAAATACTAAAAGATTAAGACATGAAACCTTGGCATAGTAATCTTTCCAAACTCTACGAGCAATCTGATGACCTCCTAAATCAAAAGCCTTAAACTTGATTTTTCCAATACTTAACTCCTCTGATGTTGGGTACTGAGTTGGCTGATGCTGAACTAATCTCTGATTCATCACCAAAAGACAAAAAATAATAATTATTATTATTATTATTTATTTATATAAATAAAAAAAATAAAAACCAAATGAAGGAAGGAATAAAAATTAAACCTCGTCTTTCAACATGTGAAGCAGCGTCGTTTTACCGGCATTATCGAGGCCAAGAAACAAGATCTTAGCCTCTTTTTGCCATAGCCCGAGAGAAGCAAGAATCCCATAAAACCAATCAAACAAAAACATGGGTTCTTCAACTTGAACGGTGAATTATCAAAAAGGCTAAAAATTGGAGAGCCCCAAACGAGAATTCAGGGGAATTTTGAGAGAGAAAAACGAGTAAAAATCAGCAAAACCTAACCCTAACTTAACCTGTAAATTTGAGAAAGAGAAAGAGGGAGGGGCTTAAATGGAGGCACGTGTATGTGCTGTGGCTGAGGTGGCAAGTGTTGACTGGCCGAGCTGCGTGTGTGTTGTTGGACCAATTGGGATTTGGTGTTTGGTGTTAGTTGGAGTAATTGGGTGAGCTTGAGCCGTTGATAGAGTTTTTGACGGCTGAGATTTATTTTGATTAATTTGTTTGTTTTTGGAAATGGTAGTGTGATTGTTGGTTTTGTGGTTGGCAATATTTAATTAGATGGTATGTGATTAACCATTAACAACTTTTTAAATTCTTTAATTTGTCCATAATTGAGATTCCAATATTTAATTTATTGTAAAATGTTTTTTCGAATTGTATAGCGATATTTCATATTACATTAGATAAAATTCCCCTTTAAAACTCGATCAGTAAAAAATGTCTAATTTTCAAACGAACTCCGTAGTTACCAATTTCCAATTAGGTAACTCCTCATATTCGACGACTTTCTTCACGTTCCCTCCATTACTGCTTGATTTTTCCTTTGATATCAATTACTCGACATATATTACGTATAATTAACAAACTTTAATTTAGTGATATAGAACTCAATTGGGTTGTTGCACACAATTTCTTACACGAATAACATGTTTTATACATAACATTTACATATGAATGATGGACAAATAGACCGATAATGTTGAAATGTCAAAAAAAATTTCATATATGACTTTGGTTTAAAAAAAAAAAAAAAATGAAACATCGAAAAAAGTCTTCTTTTCATGGATTATATGCACAAAAAAACAAGCAAATAACATGGTAATTATGTATCACATGCATTAAATATTAGTGTATGTTGGAGGAACCAATCATGTCGTCACTTCCAAAGTATTATATTTTGTATATATATGTTAATGTATATATTTTGTATATACATTTTTATCTTATTAATAAAAGAAAGTGTTCATGTAGTTTATTACTTCATTTATATATATGTATTACATGTGAAATGTCCGGATGATACAAATCTTTAGAATATCAAAATCATCAAAGTATTCCCTACATAAGTAATATTAATTGGGCAATAATATTACATAGTAGGCATGTTAAATGTCTCCGTTGAATATCATGTGATGGTATTAGTATGGGTGATTATAAAAGTTGTATCACTATGGCATTAGCATGGATAAGCGGTTAGTGAATTGTTTATCGACTATGGTCATTTTTGATAAATCACATAGACATTTAAAATGTAATCAATGATGCATCATAAGATTGTACTAGTGTATTATTAATCTTTAGACCGGAGATACCACGATTGGATTATACATAAACGCATATAGTTCATATGGTGTATAAACAGGAGGTTAATCATGTAATATGTTAATAAGCCGATTTGGCCATGTGTTGTTTATGTGTGAAGACAAGTGATAGTCAAGATGGGATCCGTTGACTTGGCGTAGATTAATATCAAATTCCTAGACAAATGTCAATATAAATTGGAAAAAGGAAATCTCCGGCTGGGGTATATAAAATGTTACCTGAAAGGTTGTTTCATGGTAACATGTTCCGTATGCATTGATTGTCAATTTGATATAAAATTAAAACAAGGATTTTGACATACCATGAATCCATGCTTAATTGGGATTAGACAACAGAAAGATTTGATTACACAGCGCGTATGATTATAAAAGAGTTCGTTGGAGTATATCTTCATTGTAACTTAGGGGTTATGGAGCATTGCTAGATGCCCACCATAATCGGTGGGAGTTTCGGTCACAAAGAGTCAAGACGAAACATATTGGAATAGAATATGATATTAGGCACAAGGCTAGGCCACAATGAACCTAAAAGGTCACACATAAAAACTAAGGAGAATGGGAAAATAGTCAAAGAAAGTTGATTATCCAAGGTTAGCTAACACCTACTAAGAGTAATAAAGTTATTTATATTATTATCATTAAATTAGATTCAATAGAGGGTTATATTAGTTATTAAGAATAATTTAAGAGGTCGTTTGGTTCAAGAAATGTTGGATTACTGGAATCTTATATTACCTTGAAGATTACTAAGAATCTTTAGGAAAATATGTTTGGTTAGTTGGTGGGTATATTATATCAATATGTTTGGTTAGGAGAAATAAATTGGTAGGTATGTTATTTAAATTACTAAATTGCCCTATTTTTAAATATTAATATAATATTATTTTTATTATTAATTTTTAAATAATTTTATTTAACCCCCAATATTTCAGATTTAGCTAAAACACCCTCGCTTATATAAAACTTTAATTTATGACAAAATCATCCTCACGCCCTGCCGCCGCTTGCCACCACCACCGAAAGTTTCTGAAAGTCGCCGTGAGTAGCTCACCGTGACCACGAAGCTCTGATATGGCCGTTTATGACCATATTGATGGCCCAAAACGGTCATATCAGGCCAGATCTATTTTGGCCATTTCCGGCCAGATTTGCTCCCGATATGGCCTTTTCGGCCATTAATATGGCCAGAAACGGCCATTTCGGGGCCTCTCGGTCATGGTAGGCTGCTCACGATGACTCCAGGTGACTTTTGTCGACAGGCGGTGGTTTGGCTAGGGGCAGGTGGCAGTAGGTGGGTGGGGGTGGTGGCTTGGGTAAGTTGAAATTTGTTTTGATTTCAAGGGTAATTTTGTCCAAAAAGTTAATTAAATGGGGTGAAATGGTAAAAGCAAGATTCATGTAAATAAATTTTAAAATAAGGGCATTATTGTCCTAAAATTTGATTAATGAGGGACAGAATTGTAAAAAAAAAAAAAAAAAAAAAGATTACATAAGTAATCTTACAATACCTAAGAAAATGGACGTAATCAGATTACTTCCAATATTACCAACAATAGTCACTATTGATATTTGAAGATTACCAGAATCTTATATTACTTGACAAACCAAACATAGTAATCAAGTAATATAAGATGATTTAACCCTAGTAAGGCAGTAATCTCACATAACCTCCAACCAAACGCCCCTTAAGAGTTAAATTGCTAATTAGAATTAAATGGAATTCTAATTCATAATTAATCATTTTCTTTATATTAAATTGAATTTAACAATGAGTTGTAATTGTAAAAGTATAAACAATTTAATGGTTAAATTGTTATGTAAACAATTTAAAAGTTAAATTATTAATTATGATTAAATGTTAATCCAATGTTATTATTTAAAGAAGTTTAATAACTTCATAATAATTATATAATTATTTACAATTCAAAAACAATTATGGAATTGTTTAAGAATATCCAAAACAATTATTGAATTGTTTATAATGCTATATATATAAAGAAAATGATATACCGATTTTAGTGTAGATATGAAAAAATTTCTAAGAACCCTAAATATCTCTTTTGGCCTAATTCTTCTTTTACCTTAATATGGATACTCTTTTATTTAATTTCTCTTGAAATTAAAAGTCTCCAAGGTTGCTAAGGACTTAAGGTAACAAGTCATACCTTTCTCGTTTTCAATTTGATTGAAATTTTTTACAAAATACTAATATATATATTATAATATCACATACATCATTCTTTATGCATTCCAACTTTCATTAACATGATACCTTAAAGTTGGTCGCCATATTATTCAAAATGTGTAACGTTGCTTTTGTCATAGGAATAAAATAAATCCCAATTAATATGGGTAGGAAAATATCTTTTGATGAAATTGAAAAAACAAAAAATTCAATGCTTTAATTGAGAGGGAAATAAAAATAAAAACAAATACAAAAAAACACTTTGATGCTTTGTGCTTCACCTTTTGAGCCACTAGGGGGGCACATGACCCTCTCTAGTACATAAATTCCAAGTTTTAAAACCAAAGACTCATCATTATCAATGCTTTAATTGATAATTAAGCCTTGATTTTTCTAAACATATTCTATTAATTTATTAGGTAATTAAATTGATATGCTCATATTAGCACAAATAGCACTCAAGGTATATAAAATGTTATCTGAAAGGTTGTTTCATGGTAACACGTTCTGTATGCATTGATTGTCAATTTGATATAAAATTAAAATAAGAATTTTGACATACCATGAATCCATTCTTAATTGGGATTAGACAATGGAAATATTGGATTGCATAGCGCGTATGATTATAAAAAGATTCGTTAGAGTATATCTTTATTATGACTTAAGGGTTATGGAGCATTGCTAGATGCATATCATAATCGGTGGGAATTTTGGTCATAAAGAGTTATGACGAAACATATCGGAATAGAATATGATATTGGGCACAAGGCTAGGCCGGAATGAACCTAAAAGGTCACACATAAAAACTAAGGAGAACGGAGAAATAGCCAAAGAGAGTTGATTATCCAAGGTTGGCTAACACCAATCAAGAATAACAAAGTTATTTATATTATTATCATTGAATTAGATTCAATTGAGAGTTATATTAGTTATTGTGAATAATTTAAGAGTTAAATTGCTAATTGGAATTCCAATTCATAATTAATCATTTTTTTTATATTAAATTGAATTTAAAAATGAGTTGTAATTGTAAACGTATAAACAATTTAAGGGTTAAATTATTAATTGTGATTAAATGTTAATCCAATGTTATTATTTAAAGAAGTTTAATAACTTTATAACAATTATAAAATTATTTACAATTAAAAAACAATTACGGAATTGTTTAAGAAAGTCTCAAACAACTATTAAATTGTTTACAATGCTACATATATAAAGAAAATGATATATCAATTTTAGTGTAGAGATAAAAAAAATTATAAGATCTCTAAATGTCTCTCTTGACCTAATTCTTCTTTTACCTTAATCTGAATATTCTTTTGTTTAATTTCTCTTGAAATTAAAAGTCTCTAAGGTTACTAAGAACTTAAGGTAACAAGTCATATCTTACTTGTTTTTAATTTTATTGAAAGTTTTTACAAAATACTGATACATATATATATATATATATATATTATCTATATCTAGCAGTCTCCATGCATTCTCCATGCATTTCAACTTTCATTAACATGATACCTTAAAGTTGGTTGCCATATTATTCTGAATGTGTAACGTGCTTTTGTCCAAGGAATAAAAATAAATCCCAATTAATTGGTAGGAAAAATTTTGATGAAACACTTTTATGCTTTAAGAGAGGGAAATAAAAATAAAAACAAATACAAACAAAAAAAAAAAAAAAACTTTGATGCTTTGTTCTTTACCTTTGAGCCACTAGGGGGGCACGTGACCCCCTAGTACATAAATTCCAACTTTTAAAACCAAAGATTCATCATTATCAATGCTTTAATGATAAAAGCCTTGATTTTTCTAAACATATTCTATTAATTTATTAGTTAATACTAGCACAAATAGCACTCAAGGTATATTTGTACTTGTTTAATATTATTGAATCACTATGGTGGTTGATAAAATCTTTAAATTCTCTTTTACTTTATTAAATACAATTAATTAGTAACTTTAAAAGAATCGTCTACACACATAAAAATTTTCAAATTAGCTTCTATTTGATACCCTAATCATGTTTTGGGATACATCTAGAAAAGTGTAGGGTTTAGGAACCCATTCGTGAGCAGGTTAGAACAAATTAGAGATATTATGGATGGACGCACGGTCTCAGATTTGATTTCTCATATGAGCATACTCGATAGGAAAATTTACTGTTAAATAGTTGAAACATTGTTTTAATAACAAATATATTTGACAAATTCTTGTCAAATTTCAAATGATTTCTCCAATGTCCTTCTCAAAGATATTTTATGGATTTCAAAAATAAAAAAAATCATTCATTGATAAATAATGATACAAATTTCACTTCACATCAATGGTAAGATAATTCTATTACGGGGGATGTTAACGTCAATTGCAAATATAATAATCGCTAACTCTCCTCTTGACATAAATCTCATTACAAAAAAATTAATATAATAATTTTCTCTTTGGTCATTTAAATACAAAACTTCTAGATATAGTTAACCTTAATAGTTAAAACGTCTGTCATTCGACCAAAAGAGATAAAGGTATTTTCAAAAGATTTGGTAAATTTCTAACTCGGAAAGCAAATTCAAGGATTGAAATTCACATTTCAATTTTAAACTAAGCGAAGAATCTATAAACAAGAAAATTCTTTTATCTCTTGACGTAAGTTTCATCTTATCTTCATATAATATTATTTAATCTAAAAACAAAGTCACAAACTTAGAGGGCCATCTTGACTTTTCCCAACTATAAACAAACAATTCAATGACAATGAGACCCCACGTCTATGGCCCATGGGTTTACTTAATAAAAAACCACCAAACCCGGAAGTCCAAACCCACAAACCGCCAACGGGTTTACCCAACTCTATAAATACCCACCTCTGCTTCACTCTCTCTCCCAATTTTCATAACTCAAAATCACATAGCTAGATATAATTCTGCTTCAGCTACTTCTAACCGTTCGATCAAACTACTTCTCGGTCAATGGCAGACGTGGCAGCAAAAGAGCGGAGGATCCTTGTGGCAATTGATGAAGGTGAGGAGAGCTTGTATGCTCTGACTTGGTGCCTCAAGAACGTAATTACCAAAAATTCCAAGGATACCCTTATACTTCTCTATGCCAAGCCTCCAAGAGCTGTCTACACTGCGCTAGATGGCACAGGTAATATTTAGTAGATTTTGAGGGTTTTTTTGGTAGACAATTTCTTTACTTGTCAGTGGTGGTTTTGTAATTTTTGGTTGTGTTTCAGGGTATTTGTTTTCGTCTGATATCATGGCCACTATTAATAAGTACAGTAATGACGTGGCCAATCGTGTGATAGAGAAAGCCCGGAAGATATGTAGAGAACAGAACAGTGATGTGAGTAATTATTTTGTCTCATCATATATGTCATTCAAAGTTTGGAACATTATTTTGACGGATTTACCCCTGGGTCAGGTTAAGGTGGAGGCGAGAGTAGAGAATGGTGATCCAAGGGACGTGATTTGCGAGACGGTAGAGAAGTTGGGCGTTGATGTGTTAGTGATGGGAAGCCATGGCTACGGTTGGATCAAGAGGTGGGTCCTTCTTAATCATACATCATCACACATACATGTGGCTTAATATCTGACCCCCTTGAGGTTTAATGAATATCACTAAAACCACAAAGGTATTGGAATTCATCATACCACCCCCTCATATTTTATAAAATTATCACTTACCTCTTTGATCATGTTCATTTTAACCAATAGATTTCACGGTGAAAGGAAGTAAGTGATAATTTTTTCAATTTTGAGGAGAAGTTATGGTGATTTCTTACATCTTAAGGGTTTTTCTGATATTTGTTTAATTTTGGGGGGTTAGAGGGACACATATATTCTTCAATATGTCTTACCCCCTTGGGGTTTAATGAAATATCATATAAACCACGAAGGTATTGGAATTCATCAATACCCCCCCATATATTTTGGAGGTTTAAAAATGATTATGATAATAATATATTTCACTATTATCGCCTATCCTATTGCACTATCATATCCTAAAAATAAAAAAATGCATCTGTTTCAATATTCTTAAAATCTAATTCAACTTTATTCAATTCTCAAAATATTAATAATTATTTTTTTCGTAAAGATAACCTAATTTTATTTTTTTCAAAATATCATTCTCAAAAGCATTATAATAGTAAACTAAACGGACCAACAGTGCTCTGTTTGGTTTATTATTCTAATATTTTTTAAAATAATATTTTATTTCAAATCAATTATATATTTTTCATATTTCATCCAAGTATATTTATGCCTCAAATCAAGCATAAATTCTTCTTTTAACATTCTTAATCATATTATAATTGAATTGAAATTAATTAAACAGAGTTTTCTTGGGAAGTGTGAGCAATCATTGTGCACAGCATGTCAAGTGTCCTGTCCTGATTGTGAAGAAGCCCAAACCCAATGGTGGAAGCAAATAAAATCTGATTTTGCTTTTGTTTTTTGTTTTTATTTTGTAAATTTCTAATGTAATTGGTAGTGGTGTACATGTATGAATGTGTTAAGATATATAAAGTGTATGTACATCTTTATAATTATAAAAATTTTATGGACCGTTTGCTATAAAATTTTGATATTGTTTTTTTGTTTTCCAGAACATGAAAATATGTTTGATAAAAATGTTTTAAAACAATTTTCATATATAATCTTAAAAATTAGAGTAAAATTAGAAAATAATTAAAAATTGTTATCACGGTCTTTTATATTTTATAGTATTTAAATTTATACTAAACATGTTTTCAAATATTAAAAATATTAAAGATACAGTACAAAAGTCCCCCCTCATATTTTGCAACAGATGAAAGAAAAGATAAGCAATCTATCTTTTCAAAACTATCGTCCTAGTACAAAAATTTAAGTCCCCAATCGTATTTTGCTCGAGATGAAAGAAAAGATAGGTAATTTGTCTTTTCAAAATTACCATCTCACTAAAAAAGAAAAAAATCTTATCATAGGGCCCGTGTTTGGGTAGAAATTTAGTGATATCATTTTTTCTATTCTTTCCTAGGACCCTACAACTGATAAATATATTCACTTCTTAAAATATCTAATATACATGGGTGGTAACAGAGGAAGAGGTCAGATTTATCCTAATGGGACCAAAAGTAACCATAGAGTTTATATATAATCTTAAAAATTAGAGTAAAATTAGAAAATAAGTAAAAATTGTTATCACGGTCTTTTATGTTTTATAGTATTTAAATTTATACTAAACACATTTTCGAATATTAAAAATATTAAGATACAGTACAAAAGTCCCCCCTCGTATTTCGCTTCAGATGAAAGAAAAGATAAACAGTATGTCTTTTCAAAACTATCATCATAGTACAAAAGTTTGAGTTCCCAATCGTATTTTGCCCGAGATGAAAGAAAAGATAGGCAATTTGTCTTTTCAAAATTACTGTCCCACTAAAAAAAAAAATTTCTTGTCATAGGGCCCGTGTTTGGGCATAAATTTAGTGATATCATTTTTCCTATTCTTTCCTCGAACCTCACGACTGATAAAGATATTCATTTCTTAAAATATTTAATATACGTGGGTGGTAATAGAGGAAGGGGTCAGATTTATCCTAATGCGACCAAAAGTAACCATAGAGTTTATATATAATCTTAAAAATTAGAGTAAAATTACAAAATAAGTAAAAATTGTTATCACAGTCTTTTATATTTTATAGTACTTAAATTTATACTAAATACGTTTTCAAATATTAAAAATATTAAGATACGGTACAAAAATCTCCCCTCGTATTTCACCCGAGATGAAAGAAAAGATAAGCAATCTGTCTTTTCAAAACTATCATCCTAGTACAAAAGTTTGAGTTCCCAATTGTATTTTGCCCGAGATGAAAGAAAAGATAGGCAATTTGTCTTTTCAAACTTACCATCCCACTAAAAAAAAAAAAAAAATTCTTGTCATAGGGCCCGTTTTTAGTCAGAAATTTAGTGATCTCGTCTGCCTTTTTTCAGTTTTTGGAATACTACTTTTAGTATTCCCAAAAAGTTAAACAGTTAAAATACCCAAAAACTCATTTTTTGGGAATGATACTCCCAATATTATTCAACTTTTTTAAACCCCTAAATTTGATAATTTAATTAAATACCCCTAAATATTTTTTTTTAAATTACAAAAACACCCCAATAATCCATATTACTAATTCTCCGTCCACCACCACCGGAAAATGGCCGGAATTTGGTAGGATGGCGCACTACCGGCTGAATCTGGCCGATAGTGTGCCGATCTAGCCTTTTCCGGCCAGATCTAAGGCCAAAGATCTGGCCGTTGACGGCCAGATCTTTGGCCATAACAGTCGGTCACGACGGCCAACAAATGGTCGTCGTTGACCATCAACGATGACCGTTTGTTGGCCGTCGTTGAGATCAAATACGGCCAGATCTGGCGGTTGACGGCCAGATCTGGCCATAGATCTGGCCTTTGCCAGCCAGATCCACCGTGGATCTGGCCGAAAAAGGCCATATCGGCGCATGACCAGCAAGATCCAGCCGGTCATGTGCCCATAAGGTGACTTCGGCCACCTCCGGTGGTGGTGGCCGACTGGGGGTGTTTGAGGGTGGGTTAGGGGTATTTTTGTTAACTTTTAATGTTTTATTATAGAGGGTATTTTGTAAAAAAATAAATATATAGGGTATTTTATTAATTTATAAATTCTACATCGTAATACCCGCCTAATTCAACTTTTTTTTTAAACTTTTTTCAAAAAACTTTTCCCAAAACCCCCAAATTTTGAACCAAACGGAGCCATCATTTTTCCTATTCTTTCCTCGAACCCCATGACTGATAAAGATATTCACTTCTTAAAATATCTAATATACGTGGGTGGTAATACAGGAAAGGGTCAGATTTATCCTAATGGGACCAAAAGTAACCATAGAGTTTATATATAATCTTAAAAATTAGAGTAAAATTAGAAACTAAATAAAAATTGTTATCAAGGTCTTTTATATTTTATAATATTTAAATTTATACTAAATACGTTTTCAAATATTAAAAATATTAAGATACAGTACAAAAGTTTCCCTTCGTATTTCACCTGAGATGAAAGAAAAGATAAACAATCTGTCTTTTCAAAACTGTTGTCCTAGTACAAAAGTTTGAGTTCCCAATTGCATTTTGCCCGAGATGAAAGAAAAGATAGGCAATTTGTCTTTTCAAAATTACCGTCCCACTAAAAAAAAAAAAAAATTCCTTTTCATAGGGCCCGTGTTTGGGCAGAAATTTAGTGATATCATTTTTCATATTCTTTCCTCGAACCCCACGACTGATAAAGATATTTACTTTTTAAAATATCTAATATACGTGGGTGGTAATAGAGGAAGGGGTCAGATTTATCCTAATGGGACCAAAAGTAACCATAGAGTTTATATATAATCTTAAAAATTAAAGTAAAATTAGAAAATAAGTAAAAATTGTTATCGCGGTCTTTTATATTTTATAGTATTTAAATTTATACTAAATACGTTTTCAAATATTAAAAATATTAAGATACAGTACAAAAGTCTTCCCTCGTATTTCACCCGAGATGAAAGAAAAGATAAGCAATCTGTCTTTTCAAAACTATCATCCTAGTAAAAAAGTTTGAGATTATAATAATAATTTGCCCGAGATGAAAGAAAAGATAGGCAATTTGTCTTTTCAAAATTACCGTCCCACTAAAAAAAAAAAATTCTAGTCATAGGGCTCGTGTTTGGGCAGAAATTTAGTGATATCATTTTTCTTATTCTTTCCTTGGACACCACGACTGATGAAGATATTCACTTCTTAAAATATCTAATATACGTGGGTGATAACAGAGGAAAATATCAGATGTATCCTAACAGGACCAAAAGTGACCATAGAGTTTATATATAATCTTAAAAATTAGAGTAAAATTAGAAAATAAGTAAATATAGTTATCATGATCTTTTATATTTTATAGCATTTAAATTTATATTAAACACACTTTTAAATATTAAAAATATTAAGATACAGTACAAAAGTCTCACCCTCAAGGGTTTGAATTAGGCCCCCATCGTATTTCACCCAAAATGAAAGAAAACATAGACAATTTGTCTTTTCAAAACTACCGTCCCACTTTAAAAAAAAATATTCTCGTCATAGGGCCCGTGTTTGGGCAAAAATATATGAAATCATTTTTCCTATTCTTTCCCCGAAACCCTACGACTAATAAAGATATTAACTTCTTAAAATATTCAATATACGTGGATGGTAATAGGGGAAAAGGCTAGATTTATCCTAACGGGACCAAAAGTAACAATAGAGTTTATACTGTAACAGCGGTACGTATAGTAAGCAAAATCATATGAAAAGAAAAATTTTAGTTTTTAAAAATTATTCTAGATTACACGCAGTCAAATATGGCAAATTCAAATCTATATTAAGTCATTATTAGATAATGGTAAATAATTCTAACTTATGATTTATTTCTATATGATCTTCCTTTCATCAATAAGCAAGATTTTTTATTAGTAAATAATTTCGTTAAATTATGGTAATTCCAAATTGTTCTTAATGAGAATATATACCAAAATTTAATAAAAGAAGAAAGAGATAAAATTTCTTGCTTTTAATTTTCTAAATTTAAATTCTTGTTATTATGTTTACATATTAAAAAATCGATAACACAGAAATTCAAAATTTTTAAATCATAAAACTTTATAATAATCTCTATTTTGTTGTACAACGAGTTGATAAGAAAGCAAGTGTGTTCTACTCGTAATACCATGGCGTATATCTATTGATTGGCTGGTTGTATTATGACAGGATGCACAGAAAACTTTCTCGGCGATTTGTCAATTTTATTTCTGTTTAGTAAAAGATTTCAAAAGATTTTTATGTCCTACTTTCTCTCTTTTAGTTCAAAGTGTAAACAGATTTTTATGCATGAAATTTCTCTAGTTAAGTTTCAGCTTCTTGCCATTGTTGTTGTTGTTGATGCAAATCTCTAAGCACAAGAATTATTATTGTTAAGCCATGTTAAAGTTTGATCCTTTCAGGCACTGCCCACAAATGGTTTTGAGGCCTCTTGGTTTTGTCATTGTTCTTGTAATTCTCTATCTTTTCTTGATTATTTTATAATGTAATTCCATTGTTGTTTGCTTATATGAACGTTTTCATGGCTGCAGGGGCTTTGTGGAGTGTTAACATTGGAGTTGTTGTTGAGCACTAAACAAACTGCACATGCCATTGCCTCGGAAACTTATGGTGCACGCAACAGATCCTTTTCCGAAATCGAAACAGCAGCAAGATTGTTGTATCCTCTGAATTCTTCTGCAATCAAGTTGTCAAGATCTTTGAGTTCACTTCTTGATGGAACTGAGCTCTCATTTGATGCCATTGTAACTAAGGTTAGCAAAATGCAGTACAAATTATGTGCTATAAAAGTGACAGTAATAAATTGATACAAGACACCCCTCTGATTTGATTTTGTGTTTCAGGTTGCACCAACATTGTTCATAGCACTTTCAACAATTCCGCAGTTATCTCAGGTTTCTTTTATAGGATTGCAGGGTCTGTTGTTTTCATATTATGTTGATGGGGATCGAACTCTTGCAGTATATTCGAATACTTCGTTTTCTTCGACTTGGTATACTCAACCGGTGAATCACGACACTGGGGTGTTTTATGGCACTCCTGTTCCTTCAAACCCTTTGTTTTCTGTGAATGCAACTTGGTTTCAGGAGGCTTTGAATAGTACTAGTGGGCACTCTTCATTTGGGACAGGATGGAACAATGCAGAAGATAGCTTGTATTATAACACTGTTGCTATGGATACCAGGGGTGTTATATGCCTTGGTTTTCCGTCAAAAGTGGTAATTGAACGTTTCGCGGCGTTGGATTTTCATGGAGGAGATTTTCATTTGGCAACTACTGATGGGAAAGTCATTATGCAGACAAAACTTCAGAACATTCAAATGGTGATAAATAACACCACAGTTCTATTGCAAAAATTATTGCCTAATGGTGATCCTGCTAACACTATTGCCAATCTTTCGTGTACTTCTAATGATGGAAAATCAAGTTATTTTCACGAAAAATTCATCGGAGTCCACCATGTGTTCTTCTGCTCCACCCTTGAGATTGCTGGAGTTCAATCGGTATGTGAATTTCAACTACAAAGTTCTATATTGAAAAAGTTCAAATCTGTTTGACAAAATGCTTCACTGACCAAATAGTCTCTGCTGCCATACTAGTTAATGTAATATATGAAAAAAAAAACAATCAGTTAATCTTTCATTGTTAAGGATTAAACATACAAATTTGTTCATTCTATTTCTGTTCCTTGTCATACAGGTGCAATGTAGCCATATAAATGCTGTATATGTTTGATTTAGTTGTGATTTTTCAGGTGTATGTATTGGCTTATCCCAGGGGAGGACTGTTGAGCCTTGTCAGCAGAAACAGGAAGCTATCACTCATTTATGTTGTGCTTATGCTAGTAGCTGTGACAATCTCTCTTAGCACCTTCATATTCTTAATTACAAAAGCAGCAAAAAGAGAGATGTTCTTATGTGCTGCCCTCATAAAGCAAATGAATGCTACTCAACAAGCCGAACGCAAGAGTATGAACAAGACTTTTGCCCTTGCTAAAGCAAGCCATGATGTCCGCGCTTCATTAGCTGCTATTACTGGCTTGGTGGAGCTTTGTCATGAAGATGCCAATCCTCAGACTGAGTTGGCAGAAAATTTGGGACTGATAAAAACTTGTACAAAGGACCTACTGGGTCAGTTTTTTCTCACCTTTGTGTTCCTCTTCACATTTTATGGTGTTTTTACTTACCAAACTTTCTTCTTTCTATGGAATGGTTAAGGCATATTGAATTCAGTCCTGGAGATGAGTAAAATGGAAGCTGGAAAACTGGAACTGAAAGAAGAAGAATTCAACTTGGCTCAACTCCTGGAGGAAGTAGTTGATTTGTACTATCATGTTGGTATAAAGAAAGGTATAGATATTGTGCTTGATCCGTGCGATGGCTCTGTTCTTGGATTATGCCTTGTAAAAGGTGATCGCGTAAAACTGAAACAGATCTTATGCAACTTACTTAGCAATGCCATTAAGTTTACATCAGAAGGTCATGTCTCTGTACGTGCAATGGTTAAGAAAAAGAGTTTCAAACAAGATATTATCGCTTCAAATCATAACATTGTCTTGCAGTGTCTATCAAAGATGTTTTTCAAGAACAAGGAAGGTTTCAATGACCTAAATGCGCTTCATTCAGTTGAAGAAAATCCCAATTTAATGGTGTTTGAATTTGAGGTGGATGATACAGGCAAGGGAATTCCCAAAGACAAGCAAAATTCTGTCTTTGAAGAATTCGTTCAAGTCAAGGAAACTGCTCTTGGCCATGAAGGCATCGGTTTAGGACTTGGTATCGTTCAATCGATGGTAAGTAACTCAGATACTGTTTTGTTCAGCTGATTGGAAACATAATGAACTAATATTGTTGCACTTTTTTTCATTGCTGAAATTGTGCTCTAGGTACATCTGATGAAAGGAGAAATAACAATTGTTGAGAAAGAGCATGGTGAAAGAGGCACTTGCTTCAAGTTTAACATTCTCCTTACTCTATGCGAGCAAGAGTCAATTGACACTAATGAAGAACATCTCAGAGCACACAATGATTGGCCTCAATCTGGATTTCATCAACATCTTGCAGCATTTTGGAACCCTGCACCTAAACTAGATGGATCTCACATCATACTCTTTATAACCGGTGAGGAACGAAGACGAGTCTTGAAGAGGTACATTGAGAACAACTTAAACATCAGAGTGACAATTGTAAGGCAAGAAAAAATGCTTCACCAGGAGCTCAAGAAGATAAAGCGCAAGATGGATCCTTCTTGTTCAGGAAAACCTGAGTCAAATGTAGTTGATATCTTGACCATCTCTGCATCCAGTAACTCTGATACAGGACCAAGTGATGGGGCTCAGGGCATTATACAAGAGGGAAGTGACAATGTTTTGCCATACCACAGAAGGACAAACTCGAAAAATTGCTCGAGCTTTACACTGGTAGTGATTGATGCCAGTGCTGGTTCTTTATCTGAATTGTTCAAAACTTTATCCAACTTCACAAAAGAAATTCCTAGCTTTTCATGCAAGTTTGTCTGGTTACATAATCCAATCATGCGGAATTCTCATTTAAGAGAACACCAAGAGTACCAGCTTATTCCTCCATGTGATCATGTTATAAACAAGCCATTTCATGGTTCGCGTTTGATCGAAGTGCTGAAGCTTCTACCTGAATGCAAGAGTACATCCCATTCCCAGCGCAGCTTCCGAAAGTTAAAGATGACATCAACATCTCAAGAAATTCAGTATTCCCCAGACCCCAATCCTTCAAACAAATCGAAGGGCTTGAGAACCGAGACAGGAACTTCTTCTTCTCCTTCACATTACCCCTCCATTGAGCAGACAGTTTTGCATAGTGATGGAAAAAGCAATGAGAAGCCCCTGAATGGGAAGAAAATTCTGATAGTTGAGGATGCTGCAGCAATGATCAAGTTGACGACTACCAGAATCAGTAAACTTGGAGCAAATGTTGAAGTATGCACAAATGGGAAAGAGGCATTTGATCAAGTTTGCAAAAATCTGAGTGATGCAAGAAAGGAAGGACATTCCAAGACTCTTCCTTATGATTATATCATTATGGACTGTGAGGTACTCATATGCAAACTTTTTATCTTAAATAAATGTTTATCTGCATACTATTATAAAACAACAGTATGTAAATTTTTGTTTCTGGTTCTTGACAGATGCCAGTAATGGATGGATTTGAAGCAACAAGACTGATAAGAAAGGAGGAAGAAGAATACAATGTTCATACTCCAATAATAGCATTGACAGCACATGCAGTGGCTGAGGAGGAAAGCAAGATTGCCAATGCTGGAATGGATTTTCATTTAACCAAACCATTGCAAGTAGAGGAGTTGTTAGATGTCATTCACTCTATTGATGAGAAATGGAAAAACATTTCCAAACAGCAAGCTTGTGTTTGAGTATGTACATATACACTGTAATTCTGAATTCTCAGAATTTAATAAATTTTAAGTTTAGTTTTTGTTATTCGAGATTTGGTTACATGTATAGAGAGAGAACGAGGTTGAAGGAATGGTTATTTCATTTATAAAAGTGAATCTTAATTTATCGTAGTTTTTCTTATAAATCTAATTCTATGTATCTCTTTGTTAATCCCTCATAAAGTGGGATTGGATAGAAATTTCTCTCAAGGAATCCTCTATAGATATCCACCACCAAAGGTTTACCTTAATGACATTTCCATCCAAAAAATTTCAAAATACCACTTTCCCAACCAAAGTTAATATTTCATTACTATCCAAAGCCGATTCCGACAGCGAAAATTCTCTTCGTCACCATCATTTAAACCTTCAGTCTCCTCTATACAAAATCTCTCTCACTCCGTCACCTGATTTCTTGCTGATTGTCGACTACCGCAAAGTTATAGTTTCCTATTCTTAGCTCATTTTTAGCTGATTCCAACAGCTAATATTCAATTTGGTCACTACTATTCGATCCATCGGCCTCTACTCTACAAAATTTCTCTTATCCTGGTTGAGAAAGTGAAGTATCTGTTAGATATTAATGGAATATAAACTTTGGGTAGGAAAGTGGTATTTTGAAACTTTTTGGGTAGAAAAATGTCATTAAGGCAAACCTTGGGTGGGAAAAAGTTGTTTACTTTATATATATACACTACAACAGCCAATCAAATTCGTAATATGAGACATATACAACTTTGATCGGCGCCATTATAAAATCCCATAATTTCCTTAAACTTGGTTGACAAAGTCTATGTTATATCAAGTAAAACTTATGATAGTTTTCATTAGCAATTATCTCAATGCGATTTGAAGTAAAAAAGCAAAGACAAAATTGGAGGTAATTCTTATGCCTATAGTTTAATTAATTAAAATAAGGTTTTAGTGGCTTCCACTTTAAGCATTCAGAAAATAAAACATGAGTGCCGGCCCACGTTTGCATGGCCGACCAATTTTATCATATGTGGTGGACCTTAGTAGCATCTTTTTTAATATTCTTAATCTACCTATTTTTCTCCATTTAGGCAATTACATTTGAATGCTTTCAATTATTTTACTTG